>NC_028359.1:17226046-17231368 GCF_000741045.1 Vigna radiata var. radiata | reverse complement strand
AAAATGGAAGAAGAATGGAAAAGCAAACCCTAGAAAAGATGAAAAGGAGCCTAAGCATCCAAGAGATCCTCTTCAGAGAGCAAAATTAGGTCTGGTCGCCCCCTTCTGTCAAAAGAATGCATCTAAACTCGCGATAGAGCTATATATTGGTGAGGAGCGCAACAGAAAACAAGCCTAAGCCCAGCAGACAACCGCCCGACAGTATAAGTGTGGCGCCCGGCGGTGTCCCACAAATCGCACAACCGCCCGGTGGTAGGGTCTACCGCCCGGCGGTTTTCCTCAAAACCGCCCAGCGCCAACGCCAGGTGCCTACTCCTCGCCCTGCACCGCCCAGCGGTGTCGACTCTTCAAATCTTCAATTTTCTTCTCTTTTCTTTAGTCTACGACCTTTATCTTCAATTCCAATCTTCACTTTATCAAAATAGCTACAAAACAATGCAAAACAAGCATAATATCGCTAAAAACAGCTTTTGACTCTGTACAGACTCATTTATTGAGTTTTTCTTGATTCTAAGCTCATTCTAAGTAGTAAAGAGTGTAATTTGGTCTAGAATGACATATGAAAATAACTGTTTTTCAACCTTCATCAACACCCCAAACTTAGAACTTTGCTTGTCCTTAAGCAAACAAAACAAAACAACACAAAACAGAACTTGGCTTTATCCTCTTCCATCCAATTTTTCAATATTCCCAAAGTACATGACAAAACTACTCAATCCCCTATCTTCAGTGGAATCAAAATAAGATGCATGCATGCTTTCAATCCAGATATTGTACAACAGATGTTACATATTATGAATGACCAATCCACCAAGTAAAAATGCACTCATGAAAATTAACATTTCATACCAAGCAAGTGTTTCACTCCATCACTCAAGTGTTTAAGGTGACACTCCAAATCTCTATTGTTCACAAGTCACATGAAACAAAATTTTCATTCATCTCAAACAATCAACATCTTTGCATGCAAATGTCATCAAAAGGACTTTTCCAAGGCTTGTAATGAGGTTGGGTTAACAAGAAAAATTGGTTTTTCCAGAATACAAAGTCCTTGAGTTAAGAGAGCTATCAAAATATTTAACAATTTAAGCACAACTCTCTTCCTCACCAATCTCGCTCCTTCCCAACTTTTTCCCCTTTTCTTTTTCATTGAGCTCTTCTTCATGCTTTTCTTCTTTTCTTTTCTTTTTCTCATGAATTTTTCTTTTTCAACATTTGAGCTCAATGCTTTCAATTTGCTTTCTCAATTTTCCCCCATACAACCCCAAACTTGAACCTTTTCATCATATACAGTTAAGCTCATCCCAACTCAAGGTGAATAATCTCAAGACAAGGGTTCACATCCTATTTAAGGCTAAGGTTCAAAAAGGGTATAATATTTTCAAGCATTTTGGGTGAAAATTTGGCTACAGAAGGGTTCTCAAAAAGAAGTGTTTCCAGATCACATGCAATTCAATCAATCATCAAGATTAAGGCAAAATCGTTCATGTTTTCCTGTGAACAATGCATACAACAATAAAAACTCTGGAGCTCAATACCTCACACAACATGCTTTCTCACACACAATCCATTCATACACTCTGCTTAGCATCAAAACCACAATCATAATTTATCACACATTTATTTCACAGAATATCAACATGCATTGCAACTCAATTCTCATCCACATCAAATAATCATCAAATAGCTCCATCATGCACATCAGTTAGTCAAACATTTTCAGAAAAAGTACTAAAGCCAAGAATACACTGAAATTAAAATTCACCTATTCTAGAAATTTAAAAAGTAAAAGTAAAAGTAAAAGAAAGAAAAACTAAATCCTGTCTATGGACATCTCTCAGTAGATGTCTGCAATCAACCCATGTTGTCATCGGAGTCCTCCTGACTCTCATCGTCAGCATCCTCAAAGTTTTCTTCCTCCGTGTTCGGGGCTCCATCTGCACCAAAACCAAACCCACTACTTTGTGCCTGCTGCTCAAGCCATGCCACAGCTGTATGAAACTCATCCATAGTCCACCTGTGCACTAGTGGTTGATCATAAAGCCCAATAATCATCTCAGCAGTCGCAACCTGCCCTCTGTGCAGGGCCTCCATCCTGGCTTCCATCATGGACATGTACATGTCCCTCATCTAGAAGGGCTCCGCATGCTGGACTGGTACCTCAATAGGCGCCTGCTCTTGCTGAGTTGCAACTCTCCTAGGCCGCCTCCTGGGTGCTGCCCTTGCTACTCCTGCTGCTCCTGCCTCAGCACAGAACTGGTGGAAATAAGTTGCATCAATGGCATTCCTAAGTCTCTCATTTGGGGGAACTGCAATGTTCACCCCAGCCTGCTGACACAAAAAAGTGATCAAAGATGGATGCCCCAATGGCATCCTGCTACTAACTGTCAAAGCACAACTCCGAATCTCGTCGGCGATAATTTTGCCGACATTTACCTCCATCTGTCTCATCAAGCTGAAGATGAGACGAACCCTATGCATCGTGACATCCGAAATGTGGGAGCAAGGTTGGATGTTGGCATATGTGAATGCCATCCAGTATCGTGCCAAGGGTATCATATCCAACATTCTAATGTTCACCAGTGCCCCACTAGAGTTGGTCTGAAAATGCCTTCTAGGGAGACACACAACCCTCTCAATTTCAGCTACGTCACCAAACAGACCAGCATGTGCCGCATACTGGCACTGCTCCCGTATATTTTGTGCCCAAAAAACTGCTAATAGTATCGGGGTCATAAATAATAGTCCGCCCCCTCACAAAGATACTATATCTTCCAGCAGCCACTCTTCCTCTCGGCACAGCGTTGGTGTAGAATTCTTTCACCAACTTCTCCCAATCTCTCCTCAAAATCTCCTCTCCAAATTCAGGAGCCAAGTCAGGAATGAAGGAAGCCTTCCTCTCCATCAGCAACCTCCTTTCTTGCACAATTGCATAATGGTCCTCATGCTGTTTGGAGAGGAACCTCTGAGAGTCAAATCCTCTCGAACTTTCTGGCATCTTCCTTTTACTACCAGTATTTCTTCGTCTTCGTGATGCTGATGCCATTTCTGCAATAAATACAATTTTCCACAAACCACAGAAATCTATTGTTAGGAGTTAATGCATCAACAAACACTTTCAAACCCAGCATAATTAACTACTGGGAATTCACAGGTTCCCCCTTTCTCTATGCAAAACATTCAACAAAAACACAGCAGACCGCTTGGCGTCAAAAAGGACCGCCCGGCGGTATGCATCAGTTTGAATACCGCCCGGTGGCAGAGGCCTACCGCCCGGCGGTGCAAGGGGTTTTAAAAAATTTTCACCAAATCAACCCTAATCTCCACTCAAATGCTAATTACTACCATGCAAACCAATTTCACACAACTTAATCAGCCTAAAACAATTCCAAATTCAACAATCCATGCAAAGAATCTTAAAACCCTAATTTGCCAAATTCCTAAGCATGTTCATCATCAATTTCAAAATTAGGAACTAAAGAATGAAATTACACAACTTACTTGAGTGGAGATGTGAAATGCTTGCAACAAATCCTCCAATTGAAGATGAAGAACTCTAAATGCACACTCCCACCAAGAAAAACCCTAAAATTTGAGCAAGAAACTAAACTTTTGTGAGTGAGTGATGAGGAAGTGTATAGAAATCCTTTTAAAACCCTCTTGAAAGTGCAAATCTGAAGCAAAAGTGCAAGGAGACCGCCAGGCGAAATTCAAAGGGGCAAAGCAAAGTGAGGAAAACCTAAAACAACCTAGCTTTTAAGAGGCTCGGGTTTGGTTCACGCCGCCACCGCCTGGCGGCAAAGTGATACCGCCCGGCGGTGAGTGGAAATTTTCTCACACTTTTCTTGCTTGTCTCTTTGTGATTTTTCCTGGTGACTCCTGATCTTTGCCTTAAATTTTTCGATTTCAAGATTTTCCTCACTCAAATGCATATGCACACACAAAATGTAATAGACATAATTTTAGAAAACAGAAAACAAACACAGAAATTCAAAATTATGTACAACAATTGGGATAGTCCCCATAAACACCCATCAATAGTTCTTAAACTTCTTCGTGCTTGGTATTTTCTTCTTCTTCTTCTTCTTTATGCTAAATCTCTTCAAAAAGTTGATCGAACCAAGCACATACTTCCATGCATCAATCATAGGAGCCTTAATCTCCAATTTCTTGAAGATCTCCATGAAGTACTTGAACCTATTTTTCTTCCTATGATTTTTCTTTTTATGAGGGAGGGGTTTTTCATATGACCTTTTCTTCTTTCCTCTCTTCCTCTTCTTCTTAATTTTCTCCTCCCTCAGCTTTTTCTTTTTCTTTTTCTTTTCTTTCTTTATTTTCACGTTTTTTTTCTTTTTTTCTTTTCTTTCAACCACTGCTTTTCCTTTCTCAACATCCTTCTCACTCTCATTCAACTTTTCTGTTTCAATCTCCTCTATCTTTTCCGCAGCAACAACTTTTTCTATTTTTATTTCCTCTTTCTTTTCTTCCTTTATTTTCTCCTCATGTACTTCTATCTTTTCTTCTTCTATCTTTTCCTCCTCGACAACCTTATCATTTTTAGAGATAGTGGCTTGACATTCTTCTTTAGGGATAACTTCAGTATTATCCCTAATAATGCCCAGAGACTTCAATACCTTTATTATCTCATCTTCCTCTATCTTCTTTTCATCAATAACCTTGTCATCTTCAAAGATAGTGGCTTGGCATTCTTCTTTAGGGTTAACCTCAGTATTAACCCTAATAATACCCAGAGACTTCACGCATAACAGTGTTGTTCCTGCAATAAACGTTCTTTAGCTTCCCCCAACGTTTCTTTTCGTACCGAGAATAATTCCTGCTGTAAATGTTGTTTAGCTTCCCCCAACGTTTCTTTTGGCCTAGAGGAATATTGTCCAATTTGTCTATGATATATGTTTGAATGAGGATCCCACCAGTGGTTGAAACTATTTTGGTAGAATTGAGTGCCTACAGAATCAAATTCTTGTCCAAACTGCATTCTGCAAAAATTAGGCACAAAACCCTAGAGAACATTTATTAGAACAAAATAAAAAAATAAACATAAAATCAAGTCAAATTCAATCAATCCACACTACTAGAAAAATAACCTCGAGTCCTCGACAACGGCGCCAAAAACTTGTTAACGAATTGGCAAGCGTACCAACTCGTTCAAGTAAAAAAATTGGTAAGACCAAGTATCGTTTTCCCAAGAGAATCGAAAGGCCTTATTGTTCGCGTGAATTAAAATCGTAAGACTTGAAAATAAAAATAAATAAATTTGATTGAGTAATAAAATATGAACATGCAAAAGAGAATGATTCAATT
>NC_028359.1:17222642-17225516 GCF_000741045.1 Vigna radiata var. radiata | reverse complement strand
AAAATGGAAGAAGAATGGAAAAGCAAACCCTAGAAAAGATGAAAAGGAGCCTAAGCATCCAAGAGATCCTCTTCAGAGAGCAAAATTAGGTCTGGCTGCCCCCTTCTATCAAAAGAATGCATCTAAACTCGCAATAGGGCTATATATAGGTGAGGAGCGCAATAGAAAATAGGCCCAAGCCCAGTAGACAACCGCCCGACGGTATAAGTGTGGCGCCTGGCGGTTTCCCACAAATCGCACAACCGCCCGGCGGTAGGGTCTACCCCCCGACGGTTTTCCTCAAAACCGCCCAGCGCCAATGCCAGGTGCCTACTCCTCGCCCTGGACCGTCGGGCGGTGTAAGTTGTCGCCGGGCGGTGCGTCGACTCTTTAAATCTTCAATTTTTTTCTCTTTTCTTGAGTTTACGACCTTTATCTTCAACTCCATTCTTCACTTTCTCAAAATAGCTACAAAACAATGCAAAACAAGCATAATTTCGTTAAAAACAGCTTTTGACTCTCTACAGACTCATTTATTGAGTTTTGCTCATTCTAAGTAGTAAATAGTGTAATTTGGTCTAAAATGACATATGAAAATAACTGTTTTTCAGTCTTCATCAACTCACAAACATAGAAATTTACCCTAGTCATTCTTATGATGGGATTATGGATCCTATTCTTCAAATCTATAGGAATAACTCTTGAGAGGAAGGAGAGAGACATGAAAGATGCAAGGTTTTTTGCCACTTCATTACTCAATACACTATACTCTCAAAATTAAAGTTAAATTTAATAATTATATGTGTGGTATGAAATTAGTTAGCACAGTGAGATGAATATTGATTGATGTTATTAAATCTTTTATGATAATATTTTTTTAATAGTATTAAAAATTTTCACTATCTTACCCTTCATTCTTTTGTAGTATTCTGATATTTACCCCTAATGATCGTATATGTATCATATGAGATTATATGACAAGGTAGATATTCCTATATATAAGACAATGAGTTTTTATTTTTTATGATGATGAGGAAAATGTAATTATAATGTAAATGTTGTGTTGGAATATCTTAGACATACCAATAAGGTTTTTTTTGAAGACTAATTTGTATGTTGGTACTTCATTGGTATTGTTTGCTATTGTTACGGCTTATACAATGATAAAATTAGTAATGTAAAATATGTTAATTAAGATTATTAAAATAAGTTTTCTAATGTATTAATAATCATAATGATATTATCATAAAATTTAAAATTATTACCTTTTTATTTAATTATTTATCTGTCAAAAGTTTATATTCTAAATAAAAATTAAGAAATATATACAATCATAAATAATGATAAAAAATAAAATATTATTATTAATTTAATATTATAAAATAATTAAATATACGAAATTAGAGGCACTCCAAACAAACAATGATAGATATAAACATTGTAAAACAATTAATTAAATAAAATGAGTTTAAAGACACCAACTAAAAAAATTATAAATGATAATTAAATAAAATGAAATTAAAGTCACTCCAAGAAAATAATTATAATAATGATATATGTTTCTTTCCTAATTTTCTTACATTGTTAAAAATTTCAATATACACTATTGTAGAAAGGGTTTTAGACGTATATTATTTTGGACTTTTAACGTCTTTTTCACAACCGATGTCTTTACGGGTGACGTTAATGGGACATCAAATTTCCATATAACAGACGTCTATATAGACGTCAGTTCGTGCCATGTCCGACGTCTATAAACGTCGGTTAAGGTCTACACCGACGTCTAAGGGCACTATATAGATGCCGGTGTAGGCACTGACCGACGTCTAAGAGCACTATATAGACTTCGAACATGGCACTAACCGACGTCTAAGGTCACTATAGACGTCGGTGTAGGTATTAACCGACGTCTAATACAGTTGTTGTGTTTTAGTATAGTCTTGCTCCTGTCTTTGGATAACCTAGTAGTACACCCTGCCTTTGCTAGTTTCCCCACAAGAAAAAGCTTGCATCTTTTGAATTTCTTATGGCATTTCAACCTAAAACCGAACCTAGGTTCTTGCCTAGTTCCATTTCAACGGCAAAAGGAAAAAATTACGGTGACACGATAACTAGTCAATGACCCAGGTTCGTTTCTGGGTCAAAACGCCATAAGAAATCCAAAAGGCTCGTTTTTCCTGTGAAGAAGCTAGCAAAGGCAGATTGTGGTACTACGTTACCCCAAGAGAGGAGCAAAACTACACTAAAACACAACGAAAACAAATTTTGATCAATTCAATTAGAAGATAATCGATGAAAAGACTAATATAATCGGACTAAAACAAAGTTTAAACGGTTTAAATAAAAAGAGACGCACTTGGAATGCAATGCCGCAAGAGAAAAAAGGAGAGGAGGAAGATGATGATGTGTGCGTAACTGCGAGTTTGCGGTTTATTTAACATGAATTTAGGCATCGGTTACCGTAGCAACCGATGTCTATAGTCCCCTAGAGGTCGGTTAGCTCACTAATGTGACGCCCAAGAGAACTTTTCATCTGCCTTTTGCAGGCCATTTAGACGTCGGACGCAAGGGGTGCCGACGTCTAGCGCACTGATCGGAATGTCTTTTCAATTACCGGTCAGACCAGTAGATGACGGTTTACTTGGGGCACCGACGTCTATAATATTATAGACATCGGTCCTCTACTGCATGACGTTGAAGTGCCTGGGAGTTAGGTGAATAGCATTAATTACATTCAGATAGACGTTAGTCCCCCCCAAAATCAACGTCTATATGGTAGAAAAGATTGTCTTCTCACTTACTTGTCTAGCCCATTGACGACAGGTTAGGGAAAAACTGACGTCTACAATATTATAGACGTCGGTCCTCTACTACGTGACGTTTAAGTGCCTGACA
>NC_028359.1:17218592-17222511 GCF_000741045.1 Vigna radiata var. radiata | reverse complement strand
TATGGCAGAAAAGATTGTCTTCTCACCGACCTGTCAGGCCCATGGACGTCCGGTTAGGGAAGAACTGACGTCTACAATATTATAGATGTCGGTCTCCCTTCAAATCGATGTCTTAATTGCCAACTTATTTACGATAATGCCACCATTCATTAATATACGTCGAGCCACCCATTAACCGACGTCTTATGGGTGACGTTAAAAGACGATTTTGTAGTAGTGATAAGTCTAAAACAAACACATTAAATATCATGTAAAGAGAAAAAAAAATCATAAATATAATATCTTAAAGTTTTGGATTCAAAATAACATAATTTCTTTTACAACAGTTTAATTCAAATTTATTTTGTGTTGAATTTCCTCGTTGAGTTCCTAGAATGAGCCAGGATGTGTTACTTCATACTTATTAGCCAATTTCTCATTAATGCATTTAGTTAAAATTTATTTTTATTTTGAATTTCACGTTTGAAATTGATAAGCTTTGAAGAAGAATAGGTTTCCAACGCATAAATGGATGATTATCTCTTGTCTCTTTTGTTTATTTTTCACTCTCTCTTTTTTCTAATAATTATTAAAAAAGATTGTATTATAAATTTAAAATGTTATCCTCGATCTATCATAGGATAATTGGTGCTAAAATTAAAGTTTTCCATACTCCAATAAACACATACTTGTTAGGTCACCAAACTGAAAATCTGATCAATAACGAAAGAAAAGCAAAACACACCATCTTCAATTCCATGTTGTACTCAATTCCAGAAACACACAACTTAAAGAATCCAACATTCAGGAAAAATATTAAATATATCAATTCAAAATGAATTCCTTAGCATGAAATAGTAAGGGAGGAGTGAGAAACTTCAAGTTTATTACATTATTTAACTTAATAGAGTATTCTAATAATATACGATAACTCCACCATATGAGTTTATTTTGTTTATAAAAAAATATTATTTAAAATATTGAGAGTGCTAAGAAACTGTTCGATGAAATGCACAAGAGAACTTTTGCCGTGTAAAATGCAATGGTTGTAAGATGCTCTTTAGATCATATGTATATATGCAAGCTGAAGAAAGTAAGTTCATTACACTTTTATCATATAGATGGTTTTCTTGCTATTTTGAAGGTCAACATGCTACAAATTTGAACTTCTTTTTCTGTTATACATTCATTGCTTCTTTGGCCTGTGAAAAAAAATTAACAGACCAAATGATTTACACCAATATACACTTAAAAACATGAAAAAGAAAACAGCAAAGTAGAAGATCACTGAACACCAAATGGCTTCTGTTCTATAACACAATCCTAGGAGGTACCCTTCAGACCATGTTATCTATGTTTACTTCTATGATTTCATATTATTCATAATCCAAAAGAAAACCTATCAAACCTATCAAACCTTAGACTTCAATCTGCACTTTCTTATGAGGAGAGGTGACCCTAAAAATATGTTCCTCTCCAGTGCAGTTATCCACTTGAACAATCCAACGACTCCTCCTTCGGACAACCCTTTGATTATTATTACCCTTCAAATTTGGATCTATTTTGGCCACTAACAACCCTTCTCCAATGGGTAAAAACGATGCTCTTAGTTGTCTCCATCTCGAAGCTCTGTGCTTAACATTGTATCCTACCACAACTGCACCATCTCTGCTGGCACCTTTAAATGCTGCTAGAAAAGCTTCCCTTGCATTACTCATGTCACAATCCACAAGCACAAAATCAGCTCCTTTGTAATCTCCTACCAGAAGCCTTCTCACATCTCCTACAACAAACTCAACACGATCTGCATAAACTCCTAGATCTTTTCTCAATGGTTTTGTCTCTATTTGGTCACAACATACACATATCACACGGCCACCAGTTTGATGAGCCGCTGCAGCCAGAGCAAGGGTGGCTGAACCGGCCACACCGGCACCGGCCACCACCATGAGTTGTGCATTGTTTCCTGCTGCAAGAGCAGATATGAACTCTACTACATCAGGTTCTTTGTCTCTTTTGGCCTGCAAAAGTACAGCAAAATATATGATAACCTTATAAAGTGACAGTGAAGACATAACATAACACCAATAAAACATTAGTTCAACCTAAAAATCTTAAACAAATGAGTTTACGAGTCTCCTTATATATATACTTGAATTTTCCAACATTAAGGTATTAGAAACCATGATCTTCACCCATATCACTAGACAACAGAATTTAACATTATACTTAACTCACAATATCCAAAACCTTAAGATTATATCATTTTTACTTATGATATTCAACTAGTGTTCTAACTTAAACTAATGTAAAGTCTTACCTAAGTTAGGATCAAGAATATGTTCCACATACCCTCTTCCTTTAATCCACAAAGACATCTTTTAATAAATAAAGTTATGCAGAATAACCAAGTTTTCATGCAGATAGTATCTCAATTATTACAGTAATTAACCTTAACAACTTACACAACACAAGGTATAAGTTACTCCTACTTCTTAATGTCCAAAATACTACATCACTCGTGAATCAAGATTAAATCAAGATTAAAGATAATTTATAATCACTCTACTACTCTAACCTAATAGACATCTTAAGAAACAAAAACAAGAGTTACCAGATTCATCACCTTGATTATTAGATCTCAACCAAATCAAGACTACAGCAAATCTCATGGGACAAAGAAGCAAAGTAACATAAGACAAACCCATCTTAGATATTGGTCTTGGTTCTTACCATTTTGAGTGCTTGTAGATAAGCTTTTTTGGCATTTTCAGGGGACCAATTAGCCATATCGTTGATGTGTTTGTTTCTCTGAAATGGGAGATTTCTTTGAGTAGAACTTTGAGCTAGCTTTGATGTGTAAAAATGGTTGCTTCATGTTGGTGAAGAGGTACTAAGGTTATACATATATAGTAATAATAATAATAAATGTGGTGAGAAAACCATAGCTTATCTCTGCTCATGGCATTGAATATTTTAGACTTTTTGAGTTTGGAAGCAACTGAGGGAGGCCGTTATCGTATTCTCAGAATTCTGCCGACCAAACAGGCGCCATTAATGTTCAAAGTCTCGTTACAAAATAAATATGATTCAATGTTGCAAATTAGATTCTCCTTTATCATAGAAACGCAACAAAGACATCATAACACATATTTGGCTCATTTTAAATTTAATACATAAATTATAACTATTACATTAATCAATTATAAGATGACATCCTAACTAAACAATACTAAGCTAATTGAACTAATGGTAAAGTAATTATATTCATTAAAGTAAACACTTTTGTTTTTGTTCAAGATTACAAAATTCCTAAATAAAAATTTTTAGCAATTAGGTTCACCAAATATCTGCCACATAATTTGGGCAACCAAATTTATATTCTTTGATCTCCATAATTAAATAAGCAATTTGGTCACAAGCACGAAAGGACACGTGGAGGGAGGGATTCTGTTGTTTGATAGTCATGCATGTATGGATGGATGAAGGTGTAGAATTAGAGACTTGATTTGAAAGTTTTCCTTTTGGAAAATGTTATTTTAATAATTTTTTATAACTTTTTTATAATTAATTGTAGTAATTTATGATTAGTCTCTTTTAAATATATATCCTTATAAAATAAAATATGATAATTCTTTTATTTTTACATTGAAAAGAGCATTGAATTAACTAAGTGGTCCAAACTTCCTAGCTATTCTAAAGGTGTGGACGAAACCTTGTACATAGAGCTGTCAATTAGGCCCCTGTAATAGGCTCTGGCCCTAGCCCATGTGGGTTGGGGCCAAAAAAGCCCCTAGGGCCAAAAAAGATCTTTATTAAAAAAGCCCCCAGGGCTAAAAAGCCCCAAAGCCCTGTGGGTTAGGGCCAGCCCATGGGCTTTCTTTTTTACAAAAAAAAAATTAAATATCCAAAAATAAATTGTATTTTTACAAAGAAAAGG
>NC_028359.1:17194501-17217668 GCF_000741045.1 Vigna radiata var. radiata | reverse complement strand
GAGAGAGAGTAAAATTACAAAAAAAAATATGTATATAAATTATGTTATTTCTAAAATTTAATTTGAAGTTTTGGGCTGAGATTTAATTAAAGTTTTAGAGTGGGGCTAACCCACTTTAACCCTGACCCTAACCCACTTGAGAGGGGGCTTTGGGGGTTGGGGCTTTTTTCTGGCCCCCTACTTAAGGGACTTCTTAAAATAGGACTTTTTCAATAGTGGGTTAGGGTTGGCCTTGGGACCATGGGTTAAATTGACACCTCTACTTGTACAGCACAATTACACATACAATGTAAATTAGGCATCTTAATTGTAAAGTTTAGGGCATTGAGTTTTCTAAGATTAAAATTTTGTTATTATATCATCTTTCCATTGGAGAAGGCTGACGTGGTAAAACATTCAAGATTTTTTATATTTTGAATAAGATACTAAGTTATAAGAAAATATTTTTTTAATCTTGTTGGAGACTTTTTTTTTTATTTTTTTTTTCTGACAACCAAATAAAACATTGATTAAAGTAGGAGTGGTATAAGATCCTTTGCATTAGAGTAAAAGTTGTAAAGAGATTTGAAAGAAGTACGGCACACTAAAGTCTACAAAATGAAAATTAACAACTTTTACATTGAAGATGACTTAATTGATTAAATCATTTTTTAATGAGAAGCTAAAAATTTGCCATAAACCTAATACACTATAAGAGAATAATTTGTATTTGTACATCGAAGATAGGTGAAATTCAATCTTAACATCTTCTCATTTTCTTATCTTTTGACATTGTAGTTATCACTTTACAACTTACAACTCAATAGAAAATGAATAACATTAACTTTAAATTGTGCATAAACTTTTTTTACAAGTTTAATTAGAATTATAATTTTCAAAATATCTCATAAGATCTTAAGGATATAACACTTATTTCAAAATACTACAATAAATTTGGTATACTGGAATAGTAAGAATATAAAATTGTCTATAACATTAAAAATATACACAATTCTTTTACAAAAAAAAAAATAATAATAATTAAATACTCATAAAAAATAATTTTAGATTGGTTAAGAAGTGCCACTAAAACTCGTAACATTATATGTTTCTATATGAAGTACGACCAAAATAGTCATCATAACACATAAAAAATATAAAAAAATAAATTAGGCCAAACTAATTTGAATTAACCTCAAATATAAATTATGTTTAATAATCATACAAAACTTTTATATCTATGTTAAAAATAAATTCACATCAATATTCATTTTTATTCCAATTATATCACTCCGTCAAATAAATTATACTTGACTCGTTTTTAAGCACGTTGGTATATTACCTAAAATCCACGAAATCAACATGATTGAATATAATCAAATCATACCAAATATATTTAATCAATTTCAAAGCATTGTTAATCAATAATATCCAATTTCAACAAAATCATAACAACATCTAAAATTCTTATAAGACTTGTATTAAGTATTTTCCACTAAAGACTAAAATTTAACTTATACTAACATTGATAAATTTTCAAAAAATATTTTGGATGCCAAAATTGATACAAAATATACAATACTTTCATTTATAAATGTGAAATGAAAATTAGGAGAGCCAAGGTTTTCCTCAAACACAACAAAGCTCTACCACATACTAGGCACTTTTGGTTTACAAGCCTCATAAGTAAGGGTAAACTCATTTCATAAATATGTTTAATACCTATTTTGGTCCCTCGATTTGTAGAATGTGTTCAAGATTATCCTTTTTTTTCTCAAAAATTCACAAACTTCCTATATTTTGCAAAAACAGTTCATGTTAATCCTTTTTTCTTACGGCGTTAAAAAAACTAGCGACAGAGTTGCCCTCCTGGCGAAAATTGGATGAGTTGTCCAATTAGTCATTGCATGGCAAGCTCAACCAATGAGGAACTATCACGTGATAGTCCATTTCCCACTCAAAACTAGAAACTTCATCACACTTATCCTTCTTCTGCAATCACCCTCATCACCATTAATCAGCCACACTAAATATCGAGCCACACTGTAGCCTCTATTGCAACTTCTCCTTCATTACCTTTAGGTTAAAATCAATTCGCGATTTGGGGTTAAAGAATCTAGTGAAATTGATGTTGAAATTGGGTTCGTTGCTCAATTTGGGCTTTTAGGGCTGCTTTAAATTTTGTTGCCTGGTTAGACTGTGTGACATTAACGTTTGGGCTTTCTTGAATTCATTTGGGGTTGGAATTTGAAGGGTTTCTTAATGACCAGCATCTCATATTATTGTGGGTTCGTTGGGTTATGTGATTCTATCATTATTATATTTTTTGGTATGGTGTGAAGCTGGATTATGTGCTTATTTTTCTTAAGTTTATTGTAGATTGATGAAATCCTTTGGCTTTTGCAGGTGATTACTAAGGAATCACTTTTGGTTGGACATGTAACATGAGGGAGGGGAGGGTGGGGGGGAACGATGCCTTTGTGTGTTTTGTTTGGATAAATTATATTTTTCCCATTTACTGAGATCAATATGCATATGTTTACAAAGGAAGGACTTGCGTAGAGCAATGGAGATGCTATCGGTAAGAGAGCAACACGCTCGTACACTACTAATTTATCATCGTTGGGATGTGGAGAAGTTATTTGTAGCATATGTAGAGAAGGGAAAAAAATTTCTCTTTGGTGAGGCTGGTGTTATTGTGGATGAACATCCCGACTCTTACTTATCTGTTCCTTCTACAGTAATGTCTTTGCAGGTTTGGTGACATAACTTATTTACATATTTTTGTGGCATTCATCCAGATGCTCAAAGCTCTAAGTACGTTTTTAACAGACTTCGCATGTTTTGCTTACTCTCTGATTAATATCTTTTTTATTTTAAAACATGATTTTTCAGTGCTCGTGGCAACATTCCTGGTGGCTTTTATTTGTGGCACTAACAAAGCAAGGTACGATGTGTTCTTCAACATGTTGTTGGTCAATGTTGGAGTTGTCATTTCCTCCCATGGAGAAATTTATGTTAATATAGTTGGTACAATTTACCAGGTCACGAGCATTTTGCTAAAGCTTTAAGATGGTCTTAACACAAGTCCTTCTATAGAAGAAGCTTAATTTTATATACAACTTAATTGTTAATCCGCCATAATATCTCCATGTTTCGTCTTGCCATCTTCCTTTGTAATCTGAGCATTTAGGGTGACGGTTGATTGCACCGCCACAACAACTCCTCTAGAGACAATGTTAGTGTGCCTGGTGGATCACTTCTGCAGCTTGAATCGTTGTGACATCACTCCACTTCAACGATTTCTTTCCCACCATGAGAACTTTGAACTCCAACGCTTCAGCTATGGTAATCCACGTCATTAAGTTTTATTTTTAAAATTGACACCTCAATTCACCTTAGAGAAATTTATGTTAATGTAGTTGACATAGTTTACTAGGTCACATGCATTTTTGCTGAAGCTTTAAGTTGGTCTTAACACAAGTCCTTCTACAGAAGAAACTTATTTTTATATACAACTTAATCGTTAATCCTGCAGAATATCTCTGAGTTTCGTCTTGCCCTCTTCCTTTGTAATCCGATCATTTAGGGTGGCGACTGATTGCACCGCCACAACAACTCCTCCAAAGACAATGTTAGTGTGCCCGGTGGCTCACTTCGTAGCTTGAATCGTTGAGGCATCACTCCACTTCAATGACTTCTTTCCCACCGTGAGAACTATGGCCTCCAACGCTTCACCTATGGTAATCCACGTCATTAAGTTTTATTTTCAAAATTGACACCTCAATTCACCTTAGATGTCACGTAATGATAAACTAGACAACTCATTCAGTTTTCGCAAGGAGGGTAATTCTGACGTTAATTTTTTTAACGTCGTAAGCAAAAGGGACTAACGTGAACCGTTTTTGTAAAATATAATACTTTTGTGAACTTTTGAAAATAATGAAGACAACTTTGAACACACTCTACAAACCGAGAAACCAAAATAGATATTAAACCTCATAAATAATTATAAAATTGATAAATGAACCTACTTCAATTTAATTTATATTATTTATATCATAAAAGAAACAAAGGTATCTTCTTTCACTAATGGGTTCATCTACTAAATACTACAAATCATAAACTTGTTCAACATAACATTATGGATATCTACTTATCTTATGAAGTCAAAACATCACTTAAACCAATCAAATTCATACATTTAAATAAAATGAAATTCAAATTTCATACATTAGACCAATGAAAGTTATATTATTTTATTGCTAATTCGATTCATCTACAAAATTTTTGATATATAATAAAACACATGCATGCATGCATAATGCATATGCACACACATACCCTTTTAAGTAACATGAATAAAGATACGTCGCTCGTTTGAGATAATCTTTCTTGTGTAACATATCTTCGCCAAACAAAGCATAATTTCTTGCTACATTTCAACATATTAATTTATTAGCTTATGATAATAACTTAAGAGGAAATAAAGTTTGTTCAACCCCTTTTTTGTTTGAGCATCCAAAGAAATATATTTAAGCACTAGTTATCTATGAAAAGAAGTCAATATTGTATCTTATTGTCCAAACATTACATCCTTAAGCAACATTCTTATAAAATCATTTCACATATTAAATTTTCATCACGGAAGTGATCATTTGTCACATGAACGATGAGATATCTAGAATCAAGAGAATTTGTTTTAGCGACTTTCCTCTTTTTTTCAAACTTATAATTATAACTTGAGTGATGGACATTATTACTTGACTGACCAATTAAATAGTGTTTGATATAGTTTTATGAACTTAATAAATGACATCATTCAAACTATGTTCAAAGGGAATGTGAAAAAAGAAAAAGAATTTGGACAAATTAATACGCAATCAAATTTTACCAATTCTAGAAATCCTAACTTCTTTATGGCATTAATTTACATCTATTATATACTTAGTTACCTAAAATAAGTAATTAAAAATATACATACACCTAAAATCAAATCCAAAATCACTTGTTTAATTGAGTTATAATACATTTTCATTATTCGTAATCAAACTTCACATCCAATCAAACATCGTATACGTTACTAACAATTTAAGATCACAAAATCAATATAAAATATAGTAGATTTTTAGTTCAACTTCTCTTACCTTTTTAGATATTGTATTTAATTCTTTTCCAAAACTTTGAAGTTAGTAAAATTCTAACTTACTCTCAAAAAACATATTTACCATTTATAATTCATTGGAGAATAACCAAAATAAAGTTTTCAAAATATTAAATTGAAATTAGACTTCAATAATAATATCACTCATGGTTTTCTGAACTAAAAAAAAAATCTCATAGTTAATGATTATTTACTGAAAAAAAATAAGTAAAGCATGAAATATTATGATATACATATAAAATGATGACTATCACTTCTAATATACTCCCTTTATTTCTTTTATTTTTTTTAATTATTATTATTTACTTACCTTATTTTCACATTAATTACTTTTTTGGGTTAAATATGTTTTTAGTTTCTCACCTTTTGGACGTTTTTGATTTTAGTCCCTCTTTCAAAATAAGGTACAATTTAGTCCTCAATCTTTTGGAAACTTTGGTTTTAGTCCTCCAAAACTAACGCCGTTAAAAAAAATCTAACGTGACTAACGGTAGTGTGCCATGTCATTTTTTTTTACTCTGATAAGCCAGCTTTTATCCCTCCTTCTCCCTCTCCCTCTCCCTCTCCCTCTCCCTCCGACTCTACCACAGTGGCCACAACCATCAACCGCGAAACCTCCATACACAACCACCCTCCACCAAGCTCACCTCCATGGCCAACGTAAAACCTCCATCTCCACTGTCTAAAAAACCCTCCAAATCGCGTTTCTGATTTGGGACATCAAGCTCGAGCGAAATGGCGAAATGTCTCCATCTCCACTTGTCCAAGGAGTCCACGGTGTCGCCTCCCCCGCCACTTCTCGTCGCTCCTCCGTCGTGTGCTCGCCCCTCCGTCGCGTGCTCGCACCTCCTTCGTCTCTTCTTCTGTCGCGTTTCTCTCGCTGCATCAAAGGCCGCACCACCACAGTTCGTCCACCATCGGTGCCCCCATTGTCTCTTGCGAAGTCCTCCATTGTCTCCGCTGCCACACAAATTGGGGTTTTCTGTGTAGGTGTGAATTTGCGATTAGGGTTTCCGTGGTCAAATTTGGGGATTTTTCTGCAGTTTCGCGATTAGGGTTTCCATGGTCTAATTTAGGGATTTTTCTGCAGGTTTCATGGACGAAGTATGAGGAGGTTGTTGGAGATGAAGGAACTCACGATTTGGCTCACGATGGTGATGGGGAAGCATCACGATTTGGCTATGCGAATTGAGAAATTTTTGAATTGATTTTGTGATTCTGGTTTGTAGGTTTCTTTGGATGGAGGTTTTGGCTTTTACTGCAGGTGGTTGGATGATTGATGGAGGCATTGCATGAGGATGATAATGAACTGGGTTCTTGGCTAAGTGTTTTTGCAGGTCTGGAAATTTCTGATGATGGATGAAGAAGATGGTCTACGGTGGTCTACGGTGGTGTTTTAGGTGGTCTGATGCGAGAAAGACGAACCTGCAATGATAGATCACGATGGCGCATGATGGTGTTGGCGGCGTGTGGAGTGGAAGATTATTCAAACTAAATGACGGTGCGATCTCGTGGTGGTCGGCCGGGGAAACCAGGAAGATCATACTGCCTCGGAGGGAGAGGGAAGGAGAGAAGCTGGGTGACCAGCGTAAAAAAAATTACATGGCACACTACCGTTAGCCACGTCAGATTTTTTTTAACACCGTTAATTTTGGAGGACTAAAATCAAAGTTTCCAAAAGATTGAGGACTAAATTGTACCTTATTTTCAAAAGACTAAAACCAAAAACAATATTTAAATAATTTAGACATATTTATTGTATAAAATAAAAGTTGTATAACTACTTTATTAGAATAAAAATGATTTTTTTTATCAACTAGAATATTCGTTTACTAGAAATTAGGAATAATTTATTGAATACTGAAATATATTTAAGTGATTTTGATAACTTTCATAAGATAATATTTTTCTATATACAAAAGTAAAGAATGTAAGAGCATTGTATCTCTTAGTAAAGTTCATAATTTTCTATTAATCTCACCTCGAAATCTTAATTGTGCGTGCAAAAGGCAATTGTGGTGCAATGTTCCATGTCAGGGAATTTGTGTCACGCACTGAGATCGAGATTAAGAAAGTAATTAATAGTTTGATCACCGTCCAAAATCTGCTCCAGGCTACAAATAATGTAGTATTATATTGTTAAATTCTGTCCCCAAATCTAAGAATATTATATTAATTTATTTCATTTGAACATATAACAACGCAATTGTATCGGTAAAAGAAAAAGACCCACACACTAACAATTAAGAAAATAAAAAATTGAAATTATTTTTTCTATAAACTAAATTTATTTATATAAAAACAAATAAAAAAATATATGTAGTTTTCAAAATTTTACTTTTACTTTGTATAAAGATTTATTTGATCTGTTTTTTTCTTTATGAATTTCTGTAAGGAAACTCATCCAAACGAGTGTTATTTATAAGAAGATTTTATGCAATTAATATACAGTATCATGTACATAGGTATAAATTTAATAATAAAATAATATTGATTTAATTGAAACTTAGGATACATTTTGGATTTTAAAAATGTGGATAGAAAAGATATATAATTAGAATTTATTAAAAGTATCTAACATATTTATAAGTGAATTTCGTTAACAACGTGGTAACTATTTTGAGCAAATCCAAAAATTTAAAAATTAAGATGATTATAGATAAATAGATCTAGTGTTTTGAACTAATATATGTTAAATTGGTCATAGATGTATTCATCAATCATAGATTTATCAACTCTCACTCCTATAACGGAGATAAGAAAAAAAAATTAAATATGTCGCTAGACCATTAACAAAAATGACCGTTCAATAAGAAAAGTGGGAGCTCAACAGTTTAGAGCAAACTTGTTTCTAGACTTATAGTGTCAAGCTAGTGTTCAACGCTACATCAATTCCATTTAGTGTCATATAAGAAAACAACCACTACAAATATGTGATTTGAGAAACCAAGAACCTGTTCAGATGATCAAATTGGTATTTCTGACTTAGTGCTTGGTTCAAACATAATTTTTGATGTCAAAATGAACACCAACTTACTCAAATGGCCAAATCCTCAATTTCTCCAATCACCATAGTCCAATTACAACCAACACTAAGTTCAAGCAATTAAACACACCATACAATTAAGCACAAAACATCCACATACCAAATTCAACCAATAATATCCAACTCATGTAAACTAAAGCATCTAGCTTCCTATACTTGAAAAATGACCAAAGAACTCTAGGAGTCATAAGACAACTCTATGAGCACATAAAACTCTATCTGCTTCTACGAATAACAAAAACAGGATCAAGACTCATATTAGAAGCATTGATCAACAGAAAGTTTTATAGAAAACTCATACATCACATGCAAGCTAAGGTAAAGCATACTTGTTAAGGAAAAAAAGTAGAAATCAACCTATTCTTTTGCAAAAAGGAACTGGTTGAAATAGAAGATCATGCCTCAATAATCACCCAGACAGTCTCTAATCTTCAAACAAATGAACGAAAATTTAAAAGACTTATAGAGAAGGTAAAAAAACTATTAAAGAAAGAGGTTTAGAGAAATTGTTTATTTTTAGATAATAAAACTCATTAATAGAAATTTTATTCGTATGCTAAATTTTTAATATTAAAATAAATAAATCTTATTATTTAAAACACGTTATCACCAATCAAATACTATTTCTTAGACTCTTACAATATCCATATATTAGAACCAATCAAAATTGATTTTTATATAAAAAAAATACAATTTTAAGTCATAACATGAATAATCCTTTAATTTTAACTATTTTATCCTATTTTTTAATTAATAGAAATAGCTATACGTTTTAAGGTTTAATTTGAGAGTTAGATATAATTTGTTATAATTAATTATTTATTTATCAAGTAAGATTTTCTTATCTTTTATTATTTATTCTATCTTTCATATATATATATATATATATATATATATATATATATATATATATATATATATATATTATCAACGGTTAAAATTCGTCGGTAATACATAAAATTTGTTGCTAAATTAGACTTATCGACGGTTAAAATTTGTTGGTAAAAGTGTTGTTGGTTAATTTTATTGGTGAAATTTTTGTTCTATTAGTAATTATCGAAAAAAAAATTTGTTGGTAAATTCGTTGATAAATACTATAACTTTTTTGTTCGTGAATCTGTTGGTAATTATCGACGAAAATATCATCAATAAATATCGCAATCTGGTTCATCTTCTTTCTTATTCTCTCTTTCTTTCTTCTTCTTTCTTTCATTTTTACCAATCCAAAAGAATGAACACATTCCAAACATCTTCAATCCAATTGAATCCTTTATTACAAGCTTTTATATAATTTTGGGGAAAAAGTATTAAGGTTCATGCCAAACAGCATTGTTGCACGATGGTGGAAAACATTGGCTTTGGTTAGGGTTAGAGTGAAAAACAAAAGCGAATTGCACGATTATGGTGGTGCTTGACGCATGAAAGAGGAAGAAAAAAGGCATTGTCCCTCCCGAGCTCGTGTTAGAGAAGAAGAAGATAAAGTGAAAGATCTCAACGACATCGGTGGAGATGGAGACGGCGGCCTAACTAAATGGAGATGGAGGCGTGTGAAAGGAGATTGTAGCTATGATGGTCTAAGATGAGATGGAGAAGTGAGGGAATGTAGAGACAACATCACGTAACCAAAATGAAGACCTGTGAGAGAGAGCAAAATAAATAATGTCTCTTGTGGACAAAGGGAAAAAGAATTTACAGACGAAAGTTTTCGCCGACAATGCATATTTCATTTACTAAAAGATTTACCGACAAAGTTTTTCATCGGTAACTGGAATATGCATTACTGACAGATTTTACAAACATATTTTTTTGTTGGTAAATGAATTATACATTTTCAACAAATTTTATCAACGAACTTTTTATTCGATAAGTGAAATATGTATTATTGACAATTTTTTTGTCAATAAAATTCATCGATAAGTTAAAAAATGGGTGAAAAAAATTCTCACTCTTTTTACAATCAGATTTTTCTGTCGGTACATATCTCATTTACTAATAAGACTTTTCATCAATAAGTAAAATATGTATTATCGACGAATTTTATTGATGAATTTTTTTGCCATAATAAATCCTTCGATAAAATTTATTGATATATAAAATTTCATAATTTTGTAAATAAAATTAGTCAGTACTTTAAATTTGTGGATGGATTTATTTCTGTAGGATTATAAAATAATAACATACTATTAAAAATTTTCATGTTTTTGTAAAGATTTTTTTGTAGATTTTCTACAAAAGTTTGCACACAAAAGTATTTTCTGTAGTTTATCTTACTAATTCATAGAGAATTAATTACTGTAAAATTTAAAAATTTGCTTTTCCTTTAAATTTAAAGTTCACAAGTAATTTTCTTACAAATTTTAAATTCACAATTAATTTTGTACAGAAAAGAAATCCAAATACTTTTTCTTGGGAAATTGATTTTGTAATTATATTTTTCTACTAATATTTTTGAAAAAAATTTCGTAGGATTTTTTTTTTAAATTTTAAAAAATATATAATCAATCTCCAATTTAGTCTTTATATATTTTTTTAAAGTAATTTTATCTAATTTTAAATTCTATATATGTTGATATACTTTATATTTATATGTTAGATAAATAAACTATTTCTTGTTGTTTTAGTTTGGAAATTTATTTATACAAAATTTCAATTTCAAAACTGATAAAATATATTAGGAAGAGAGTCTTGAGGCTGTAATTCTATATCATGGTTTAAAATTTGACGTAACAAATTGCAGTAAAGGAAAGTGGTAATTCAAATAATATTCTTATGATGTATTTTCTTTTCGCAAATAATATAATAGGTCGAATAAATAAAATATTTTGTTAAAATTGATTGTAAATCATGAGTAATATCATATTAAAAATAAAAAATAAAATTTAAACATAACTCAATTATTATAAAACTAACTTATAAAATAAAATACTATAACAAGTAAAATGTTTACTGATAAAAAGAATTAAATATAAGATAAATGGTGATTATAAAAAAAAAGTAAGAATAATAATTTATTTGATTTGATAGACATAAAGTATTCAGAAAGCTTGGATATTCCATGAGAGTCTCTTCTCCCATTTGTTTTCGTACTGATTATAGAAATACAATCCATCATTTCTCAAACTTCTGTTACATTGGTCACACAAAGCACTGTCAGCTTTATAACTATAAACATCAAAACTGCTTTGAACATTGGATGCTCGCATGGCACACCAGAAAAGAGTGCTGTGAAAAATGTTATCTCTGAAACTCCATTCTTGATACTGTCCATTCTGAAGAACATGTTCTCCAAGATCATCATCCTTCGATTTGCAATGAAGAAACACAGAAATTCTATTTGTCAAATCATTTTCAACACGAACTGTTTTCTTTGAACCCAAAATCCCATCAACTTCTCTTTCACTTTGCACCATCTTCGTAATCATCAAGCCTACAATTACTATCACTAATACCTTCAACATCTTTAACAATGCCATGCATAAACTATTCTTACCATTGCAACTTATATAACATTTTTTCATTGTGGATTTATTAATAAAGTTTATTTACTTTTTTCTATTATAACGTTATTTTTACCCATCTATGTGGAGAGAGAAAAAATAGTTATTATAATAGAAAAAGAAAATGTGCAATTAAATAAATAAATGTTTTCCTTATATGCAATTATCAGTCAAAAGAAAAATAAATAAAAGTCAATTCTTAAAATCTTTTTACGGTTGTTTGTTGATATTCATATTTTAAATTTATACTTAATGGAAAACAATTCAAGTGTTTAATGAAAAGTTTCTGATACATAAAATAATTAGTTAATATGTTATTAACTTTACAATAAATAATTAATTTAAGTTCTTTTATGATAAATTGGTCAGTTATAATAAATTTATTATACTATTATCAGTATAATAATAATAATACCATTAAATATTATTTTTTTAAGTAAATTAAAATAATTAAGAATGTTAATGTATCATATAAAAATGTTAACAGTTTTATAAGTTATTCATATATATATATATATATATTTATATATATATATATATATAAAATAAATAATTAAATATGTTACAATTACTGTATTTTATTATTAGTCAGTTATAAAGTGATTAAATAAAATAAATGTATCTAAGAAAATTTATGTCATGGAAGTTTTATTGAGTAAAGATGATTTTAATTTATTAAATGGTTCAAATTATAATTATTGAAACTAAGAGTAATCTTCAAATAATAATAATAGTATTAAATATTATTTATAAGACGTTATGTTTTTTAATAAATTCAAATAATTAAGAATGTTAATGTATCATATAAAAATGTTAATGTATCATATAATAATTAAATATGTTAAGATTATTGTATTTTATTAATTAATTATAAAGTGATCTAATCAAGTAAATGTACTTAAGAGCATCTATGTCATGAAAGGTTTATTGTGTAAAAACCAACAATGATTTTAATTTATTGAAAGGGACAAATTATAATTATTGAAACTAGAGTAACCGTCAAAGGTTACATAAAGGGTCACGGTTCCATCTATGAGCAAACCTATCATTCCAGTTTCTTTCTCTTTGTCTCCAAAAAATCCAAAAAGAAATAAAGATGTTCTCCATAAGGAAGATCATATACCTAAGATCGATTATTAATAGTTCTTATGTAATATAATTCATTTGCAACATGTAATTGTGATCTTTAAACTAGTGTAGTAAGCACACTAGTTCAATATCATAATTTCTACTTTAATGAATTTTTTGAAATTTTTTGTAATTAGAATATTAAATACTAAATTTGAATTAACCATCAAAGCAGATATGCATATGAATTTGAAATATA
This sequence comes from Vigna radiata var. radiata, assembly GCF_000741045.1. NCBI lineage: Eukaryota > Viridiplantae > Streptophyta > Magnoliopsida > Fabales > Fabaceae > Vigna > Vigna radiata. The sequence continues at coordinate 17,204,655 of NC_028359.1, read as the reverse complement.
AATTTAAAGACAAAGTTGTCGTACCATATTTTAGTACCACTGTACAAACTTCTTGAAACTGTTTAAGCCATAAAATCTAAGAATCTTTGCAAAAAAGTCAAAACCCTTACAAAGAGTAGTACACACATAATCCAGAATCATGAAACAAATAAATGGAATAAAGTTTCACTAGTAGACTTCAAAGTTCTGATTAATAAATTAGTATGGAGTGGTAACAATCAATGAAAAAGATTGCGAGAACGTAGATTATAATTTTTCATAGCTGTGAATGAATTCTCTGTAACTTCTTCTGGAGGTATGTAATCAGGATCATTAAGGCAATTAACATCATCAGGTAAATCAGCATCTATCCATTCAGACCAATCCTCGTAATCAGTATCCATGTCATATGACAATTCTTTTTGGTTTTGCATGGTGTTAACCTTGTTCATCAGTGCTAACAGCATTTGATGGTTCAAAGTTTCATAGTCCCTGCATGATTAACAAAGAATTCTGAGATACAAAATTTATATTCAAAATATAGCATTTTTATTATTACTGTTTATCAATTTACTTGTATGTGCAAATGGCATGTAGCAGTTGAACCGCAGCAGCTACCATGAATAATAATCTTGCCACATTTATTATCCATGTTTGGTGCTCAATGTTGTCGCTTGTTAAACGAATAACGACTACTTCTACAAATAAAGTTGCAAAAAGCTCTGTAAAGAAACAATAATATTTAGTCAAAATTATATAGTCTGAGGTTTATATAAACTAATAGCACTAGTCAGTACATACCAATATATAGGAACGGTCTCATATTGTATGTTTGCTTTGTACTAGTCAACATGAAGATGACAAAGATTGATATGGAATAAACAAAGAAAGCTTTGATCATTCTTGATTCAAGTAACAAGGCATTTTGCAGAGCAAAAGTTCTGTCTAAAACAACAAACATGGAAGCCTGCTTTGATTCAAAAGATTCCTGTAAATTAGAAAGAGAGTTTTGGTTAAAACTTCATGACGCACAAAAATCAATAGTCTACAAGAAAATGCAATCATATGTTTTAAGAGTCTATTTTCCTTTTCTTAGGATCAGGTACTATTACCTTAACTAGGCACCCCCATACTTTTAGATTTTAAGATTATAACTTCTCCATAGCTCATAGGGAGTTTTATCAGTTTTTTTATGAGGTATTCTATTTTGTAAAAATATACAGTAAGCAACTTATTAGAAAGAGCACTAAACAAAGTGTGTTGGCATTCCTTGTTCGCGTAAATCCAATCTTCAACTAGTTTTGACTTTGACGGGATACTGGAGTCGAGCTTTGGAGATGAAAGAGCAGTAACAACTTCATACATGTCTAAAAGGGTGGACACACGTTCTTGATAGCGCTGGAAGTTCTATCCAGAGGAGACCCTGAATTTTGACACGTTCGGAAGTGGTTTGACAAATATCGTCCGAGTTCCGGAAAAAAACAATTACTTTCTGGAATCTGGTTACTGATGTCAATCGTAAGTCCTTAATATTGTTGAAGAAATTGCTAACAAAATCACGAAAAGTATTTCCTAAGACGTGTAGTTTCACTGTCCTTAAGGACTTATCCGTGGTATGTTGTGTGTTGAGATTGTTGACAACACAAACTCTATATCACTCTAGTTTTTGATGATGACAACACATTGCTTAATAACAGTACACATGTTGCTGCATTACATGTTCTTATGCTGAATTGATTGTTATATATGCTAAACATGGTTGATGTAATGTGTTGTATGTTCCTATGTTGATTGTTTGATATATATGTGGAACATGCTTACATGCTTACATGCTTATGTGCAATGTGAAATGCTTCATTACATATGTTTTACTGCACATATTTTAAAGTGAAAAACTACAAGCACTTTCATGAACTTATAACTGTGTGATAAAGTTATAGTACAGTCAACTACATTATTAATGGATTCGACTATGCTAAAATCTTTGTACAGATTTTGAGAATCAGTGCTTTCTGATGTTTTGAGTTGAAAAGAATTTCAAAGTGTTTTTACATGTGTCAGTCGACTTTGTCTGATTTACATTCGACTGTATTTTTGATCTGATTTGGAATTCTGTTATGCTCTTGATAACGGTTTAAAAACCGTTATTTTTATACTTAATTTTGATGTCAAATGCACCCTTGTTGACTTAGAAACTTGCTTTGACTCATGATTTTTCGTTAATTTTGTCAATAAGAGAGTTGAGGACATGTTTTATTATTTTATCATTAAATTCCCTTGATTTTGTAGGTTTTTGGAATGAATTGAAAGAAAGGTTAAAGTATCAAATGGTTGGAGTGCAAAAAAGTCAAACAGAGTGCAGAAAAGTCAACCAGTCAACCAGAATGTTAAAAAGTTGACCAGAGTTTACCGGAGTGCTGAAAAGTCAACCAGAATCCAGAAAAAGTCAATCAGAACGTGATTTGATATATTTTGTGCTATTTTTGTGATCTGTTTGGGCTTGGACCTGTTTTTTGTTATTTTTATGTCCTATTTAAAAACCTAGACACCCTAGGGTTTGTAATCTTTTGGCAGAGAGAAACGTCCAAAGCTGTTCTACACACCTTGGAGGAGGTTCCTTGGATGCTTAGGCTCCAATCTACCAAATTTAGGGTTTATTCTTCCATTCTTTCATTATTTTTCATCTAGTTCATCATGATTATGGTGAACTAAACCCTAGGTTGTTGGGGAATAATGTATTCTTTTGAAACTCTCTTATATTGAAATTCTTATCTTCTTTATATGGTTGCATATGCTTATCTTTATCAATTGTTCAGTTCCTTACCTTTGCTTAATGCTTTTATCGTTTAACTCATTCGGTAAATGTTGTTTGTCTTTATTGATACGGAGACGTACAGTAATGTCATGAACTGGGGGGAATTCCTTGATTATGCTAATACTGCCTAGAGCTAGGGGTAGGACGATCAATTGTATTTTGCTTCCGTTTATCATGCATTATTAGTTACTAGGGGAGGCTAGAGATAGCAAGCCGATAATTAGTAATAGGCTCTTTTCGTCAAGAGATTGGGTTAAGGGTAGACCAAGAAAGTTTGCATGACAATATGATAAATAAGCAAATTAGATAAAAAAAGTAGATATAAGAGGGTGGATAAGATGAAATTGTAAACTCCAACAACTCTATTCATCCATAGTCTTTTCTAGCCAATTGATTCACTGCATTTTGCGTGTTTAATTTTGTCTTGCATACAAAACCTAAATTTAATTCTTTTCTCAAGTCTTATGCAATTGATTTACATGAAAGTTAAGGCCTAAGATTCCTTTGGGAAAACGATACTCGGACTTACCCGTTTTATATTACTTGATAATGATCTGGTACACTTGCCAGGGACTTAACAGCTCTTGCGCTCTAACGACTATATTTTTAAAAGTTAGTTGAGTATTGATGACTTGGTCAACTGTATTAAATGTGTGTTGATTTTGGTTGACTGAGAGCTACTATGTTGACTGTCTGTTATAACTGTAATAATACAGTCGACTGAATTAGTAGCCTATTCGACTGAGAAACAATCTGATAGATAGAAAACTATAAATTGGCTGAACTCGAGTTCTTCAGAGACTTTTGAGGATCTAACATTTTCATTCTTGTTTCAGATTGAATTCTCTGTGATAATTGCTCCAAGAATTCTCCAAGAAGACCGTGGTGATCTTTCTTGAAGGAGATTCAAAGGGAGATAGCTTGCTCACTCATTGTTTGATCAATACTGCACAAAGCAGGTGCTTCTGGGTTGATCATTTCAGGCTTGACATCCTTTGAAGACTGCTGCACTTGTTGAGGCTTGGCATCCTGTGAAGACTGTTGGAATTGGAACTGTTGTGATACAGGGGTTTCACGTTGAGGATTGTTCGACGTGGTGTTCAGATTGCAGAAGAGGGCGTTTTTGCTACAAGTCTGGTTTTTGTTATTGTAGCTATATTTTGGTTTGGAGTTAGAAAGGAGATTTATATTGTTGACGTGAGGTCTTCTATAGATTCCTTGTTGTAAAAACCGCAACCATTATAGTGCATTTGCTTCCTAGGTTGGAAGGACACTGGATGTAGGCATTGTTGGCTGAACCAGTATAAAAACCAGTTGATGGAATCCTAATCAGGGAAACCATTCAAAGGAGTAGCAACTCAAGCTAAGACTAAGAAAGGGAAGTTAAAGAATGACTTTCTAAAGCTTTCTTGAGTTTCTTTCTCTAAGTGTTAGAAGGATTATCTTTTAATATGTTTTATTTGTTTTGTAGGATTTAATAAAGCTTGGAGGAGTTGACTGAAGCCATCCAAGAAGTAGAAGCAAGGGAAGGAGTACCATCCAAGAAGAGGAAGCCAAAGAAGGAGTGCTGCGAGGGGGGCGCTCAGCCGCACGATCAGTACCGCTTAGCGTGGACGTCACAGCATGATTCACGTGAAGCAAGCTGACTTGGAGGAGGTGAGTTTCCTAGACAGAATTGTTTGAATTTTGAGAGGGAAATGAATCAGATTTGAGACCCCTCTTCACCTATAAATAAGAGGGTCTTCTCCTTTGTAAAATCACTTTTGAGCTTAGTGAAATGCTGTAGAAATTATTTTCCAGCCCTATTGCTCTTGAGTCACTTCTTCTCTTTACTTTCTCTACCCTTTCCTTTAGCTTCCTTCTATAGTGGGAAGTCCTTCTGAGCTGAGAGGATACTCCACACATTCCCAACATCACCGAACACTACAATTCCACGAAATTCCATCTACATCTGTTGCATCTTCATTCATGTCCGCTGCACCACTCTGTCATTCAACTTGCTTGCTGTTTGGAGTTGCTTCACAATGATTCCAGACCTTGCCAGTTGTCCATCCCCACTGTTTGATTTTCTCTATCCCTGCACTTTTTAATTTCAATCGACTTTACTTTTCACCCAGTCAACTACGTTTTTCCGCTGCATATAAATTTTCATTACTTGCATTTCAAGAAAGTCTAAAAAGCTTTGTACTTTTGATAAAAGATTGCGAAAAGATTTTGCTTTTGAAACATCACCAATTCACCCCCCTCTTGGTGTAAAAACGAAGCCTACCTGTTTCCTAACAATTGGCACCAGAGCTGGTTTTCATAAGATATTTGAAAATTTAGTCAACTCTGTTTTTATTTCATTCGACTATAAAACCTGGGGATGACTTCATGTTTTCAAACTTTTGGTGAAGGTGCTTCAACAAACAGACCACCTTTGTTTGCTGGTGAAAATTATCCTTTTTGGAAAATCAGAATGCAAATCTTTCTTGAATCGCAAGATAAAGGAATTTTAGATGCCACATGGTCCTTTTGTGCCTACAAAAATTGTTGATGATAAAACTGTTTCAAAACTTTTTATTGAGTGGACTATTGATGAAAATAGAAAAGCTCAGTATGATGTTAAAGTTAGAAATATAATTGCCTCTGCACTGACAATTGATGAATTTTTCAGGATATCTCAATGCAAATCTGCAAAGGAAATGTGGGATGTCTTAGAGGTAACTCATGAAGGCACATATGAAGTGAAGAGAGCTAGAAAGAACTCCCTGATACAAGAGTATGAATTCTTCAGAATGAAGGCTGGAGAAAACATCTATGATGTGCAAAAAAGATTCACTCACATTGTAAATAATCTAATGGCTCTCAGAAAGGTGTTTGATAAGGAAGAGATCAACATCAAGATTTTGAAAAGTGTGAACAGGAATTGGAAACCAAAAGTCACAACAATCTCTGAATCCAAAGATCTTACAACGATGAGCATGGCTACCTTGTTTGGCAAGCTACGCGAACATGAGGTTGAACTTGGTAGATTAAAGGATGAGGAGGAGATTGAAGAGAAGAAGTCCATTGCCTGAAAGCTTCAAGCAAGAACAACTCTGAAACAAACATGGACGAGAAAGAACTGATGACCTTGAGGGTAAGAAAATTTAGTCGACTTATGCAAAATGATAGTCAACTATCTAACCATGCAGGTCAAAGCAAAAAGAAGAGCTTCAGTACAAATGTTGTCCAGTGCTATGAATATGGAAAGGAAGGTCATATCAAGCCTGATTGTACTGACTTAAAGCAAAGCAGAAAGGAAAGAAAAGATTCCCTCAAGGCATAAATTTGAAGAGGAAAGGAGCTTACATTGCTTGGGAGAACTCAGATTCTGAATGCTCAAGTGTTGAAGATTCTAATCAAGAGGAGGAATCAAATATGTGCTATATGACACGAGTAACATGGGGCGATTATGACAGTGATGCAGACATATCAAATGAACCAGTGGAAGTCAAGTATGATCTGCTGTAAGATGCATTCAAAGAGCTACAAGTTGAAGCTATGCGACTGCAATATCAGTGTCAACACCCAATTTCGTCCGGGTGACTACATAATGAGACTTGGTTTTTATTGTTGTCCTATTTCATTTATTTTCTTTTATTTTTTTATTATTTATTTTATTTTATGTTATTTTGTTATTCTTAATTTTATTTTACTATTTTGTTTAAAAAAAATAATTACAAATAAAAAAGAAACGAAGAAAGAATAATAAAAAAAGAAAAAAAATATAAAAGAAAAAATAAGAAAAAAAAGGAAAAGGAAGGACAAGAAAAAAGAAGAAAAAAAAAGGAAAAAGGAAGGACACGAAAAAAGAAGAAAAAAAAGGAAAAAGAGAAAATAAAAATAATTACAAAAAGAAAAGAAATGAAAAAAGAAAAAAAAAATAGAAAACAAAAAATAAAAGAAAAAAAGGAAAAAGAAAAATAAAAAAGGAAAAAAAACAAAAAAAGAAAGGAAGGAAAAAAGGAAAAAAGGCGGTGCGCGTGAATAAAATGAAAAGAAAAAGATTGGTGATAAAATGGGAAAGGTGTTGCACGTGATGAATTGGATTTGATTTCCTCGGAAAAATGCCCATAACCAATTAATATTAATGCATGACAGATCACTTTAGAATATTTTCGAAATTTTGTTTTATTTGGGAATAATTCGAATCAACATTATGAAAATCATTACAAGCAATAACTAAAAATAATATATTGATTGTTGTATTAAGTTTCTTCCTAAAGAGAAAAATATGATAGACAATTTTCTGACAATTATTATAATGTGATTTATTTTTCTTCAATCAAGACCATTAATTTCCCTATTTTTCTAATTGACAATTTATTCGCCATTAAGGCAAGATCACAAATGTGTGTATATAAATACGCACCTTGTAAAAAAGAAAAAGGGAGGAGAAAAATCCAATTTCGGGAAGAGAAAATAAGGGAACAGAGAAAAAAGGAGAAGAGGCAAAAGAAACCTAGGGTTTCTGGAAGAATTTAGGCTTCGGCTAAATATTCCGTACAATTTTTCATCCTTACCACCCTATGTTGTTTTTTATTTTTACTTTCTGCTATTATTTTTTTTACCCATTTGTTATTTGAGTGATTTTTTTTTACACTGTCTCATATATTTTACTATGACTTTTGTTTGCTTTGTTTTATCTTTTTCTTCACCGTGCATATACTTTTTCAATTATTTTAGACTTTTAATTTCTATTTCATTTTGAACATTTACGTAACTATTATTATGTCATAAAATTAGAAAAGTGGATTTTTGGAGTTATTAGTATTTAATATTTAATATTGTTCTGCTTCTTTATAACTAAATAAAGTTTTCTTTATCTTTTATTTTAAATACTTATGCAAATATTATTATTATTCTCATTTAATAAAAATTACAAAAAAAAGACAAAAATAATAATCATAAAAAATAAAAAGTAAAAATTATGAAAAATATTTTTCTAATATTTTAAATAATGGTAGTACTCGTGCAATCATCTGCACTAGCCTAGTACTTAATGTCCTCAATTTAGAAAAAAATAATAAAAAATGTTTTAAGGGTTTAAGCACATGTCTGATCGCACGCATCGTCCTTGTGCTAGAAAACATTTTCTTCCTCTTTAAAAAAAAATAATGAAAAATATTTTCAGGGTTTAAGCACATGTGTGATCGCATGCATCGTCCTTGTGCTAGAAAACCTTTTCTTCCTTTTTATAGAAATAATCAAAAATATTTTAAAGGTTTAAGCACATGTGTGATCGCTCACATCGTCCTTGTGTTAGAAAACCTTTTCTTCTTCCTCACATAAAAATACCAAAAATATAAAACATTCATATTTTCAAACAACAAACAATCTTTCCGCTAGAACTACGTAACCCTGATTTCTCATTTTGAGAATACGTTGGAGCAAGGTCAATCCTTGTCGGGCACAAAAATAAAAAAAAAATATTTTTTCTTTAGAGTTTTATTTTTAGGGATGATTAAACATTTTGAAAATGACATTGAATTCACATTTTTTAATTAAAGGTACGCGTTGTAGGGTGCTAATACCTTCCCTACACGTAACCGACTCCCGAACCTTGAATTTGGTTTTCGTAGACCAAGCTTTATCATCTTATGGTTTTTTCGTAGTTTTCCAGAATAAACTATGGTGGCGACTCCAACCTATTTTTTCAAAAATTGTTTCTTTTTTTGAATCGTCGTCCCGTCGCAATTTTGGTTGCGACAATAAGGTTAATCGACTGAACTCTGAAAGAATAGATTATGAATATAGGATTAATAACCTTGTTGCAGAAAATGAGAAATTAGAAAAGGAATTAAATGAAACCTTGTTATATGCTAAGAATGTTAAGATTGAATCTGTTACACTAGATAAAATTTGTGAAAATTGTCCTGCTTATGTTCACTACAAGAAATAATGTCATTATCTACGGAATATTATATACGGATATTGATCCGTATATAAATTAGCTATTATCTATGGAAGTTATGTACGGATTACTGAATAATGAGTTATATACGAATATTATATATGGACTTTTATATACGGATTTTCCGTATATAATGTCCGTATATAGCGTTGGCGCGAGATGGCGGGAAAATTACCCAAGGATGAGATTCGTATATAAGTTGTAGTATATGTTTGTAAATAGAACGAAATTTTAGATGCGGATAATATATACGGATTAGGGAAATAAGTTTTTTAATAAAATGTATTTTTGATTAGGGAAATAAGTTTTTTAATAAAATGTATTTCTGATTAGGGAAATAAGTTTTTTAATAAAATGTATTTGTGATTACCCCATATTCACTCCACTGAAGCTCGAGCTCTCTCTTTCTCAGGTTTCTTGTATTTCTCAAACCCTAGAGGTTTCGTTTTTCAATCGAAAACCATATTCACTGACATTTTGTCGCTCTTCGGTGTGATTATTTCTCTCTGGAGCCGTCTTCGGTCTGATTGTTGTTCTCTGTAGCCCTCTTCGTGGTTTGGTTCTTCGTCATCTCTGTTTCTTGAACTATCGTTGTTGGTTGCGATGCCGTAGCTGGGCGCTGAAAGAGTAGCTTCATGGATTGAGGTGAAAATGGCGAACCCTAATGCTATTAATTGTTTAGTGGTTGAAAATGGTGAACCTTAATCTCATTGTTTTGTGTTTTATTTGACACATTTCTGGTTCCGGTTTCGGTCACAAGCCGTGGTTGGAGTGTTCGGAAGCATCGATTGAGGGTATTGTGCGGCGGATTAAGAAGATTCTTAGTGGTTTAAGTGAACGTTGCTGTATTGTTGGAGAGTGAGTGCTCAAGGTGATATAAATTCCTTCTTTTTTAAAATATACGTTTCTCAGTATTGGTTCTCTGGGTAATAACTTGTTTAGGNTATGCNATNTTGAACAAGACAAACTGTGATGGTTAATGCACTTTGTGAAAATTGTCTTAGGGATGAATTCAGTTATCCTTATTGTTGTTTGTTTTAAACTGTGCCTAACTTGGTGTGAACACATTTGTAATGTAATAGTTCGATTTTCGTGCCCTTGGTTTGCGTGTTTGTTATGTGTGTGTAGTTGGGTTAATAGAGTGTAGGTATCNTGTCCTCTGCCAATTANCAGTTATGGTTAATGCCTTTGTATGATAGTTGTAAGAGTTTTTCTTTATCTTCATTTAGGAAGGTATTATGTGAATGCTATTAGAATATGCATTATTAGTTTCCATGAATTGAGCTCTTTGAGTTCTTTTTGTTTTAAAAAGATGAGATTTTCAAAATGACTCTCTAATTGGTAAGAAAACATCTTTTAATTTCAAAAGTAAGTTCCTAAGTTGAAAAAGGTTTAAGATTTCACCAAAAGACTATTCCCAGA
>NC_028359.1:17190843-17194401 GCF_000741045.1 Vigna radiata var. radiata | reverse complement strand
TCAAACATAAGTAAGAAAAAGTTTTGCCAAGAGTTGAAAGAAAGAGCACCAAGGACTCTTCCCACACCACTTGGACTTTGAATGGCCGTTTACAAAGAAGAAATCAAAGCAAACCTATTACAAATCCAAAAATGAACCAAAACTATTACTACACAAAGGCTGCTGTTACGGTGTGCTCAAAATCCTGCTGCAGAAATGCACTCTAATTATGGTATCCTTAGGTCTTCTAGCTCATGTGCATTCTGTAAAAGATTCCTCCCTTTTCTCGGCTTTGGAAAATTGATGTAGTGAAAAGATCCTAGTTATTCTCCAATGATTGCCCAAAATTGTTTGCTCTCGGCTTTGCACAAATGACGTGGGAAAAGGTTCCAATCTGTTCTCAAGTTGTTGTTCTAGCTTTCAAACCAGTTCACAAATCCGGTGCACACAGTTTATCACAAGAAGCTTGATGACTCTGCTGCAGCTAACTATCAAATAATTTCCAGATTAATTCTGCCTAGCTGAAACATGCCAAAACAACCAATATACAAGCACTAGCAATTGGAATTTGGAAAGTAATCAAGACTAATCAAAATCAGAATTTCAAAACTGAACAAAACAGTGTAACAAATATGATGTGAGGAATTCTGATTTGGATCAGCTCAACAAGTGTAATTCAACAAGTTTATTTGACAAAAATCAGATTAATAAATGTTGAATTCTGAAGAGAATGCAGTAGTTGCAGTAGTTGATTTGTTGAACAAAAGAACAGTAAAAGAAAGGGTAAGCAACTTTGGATTCTCTGGAATAAAGAAGACTGTAATGAAGACAGTCACAAAGCTCACAGCTGTAGTGGTGTAGGTTGTGATTTAGTTCTCACCTAAAGCTCTCAAAACAAAATTGTGTTTGCTGAAAAAAATAATTCAGGGTGCACTCCACGGGTCTGGCAGCTTCACGTCCAGTTAGAGGTTCAGCCTCCACCACCTAAGACTCTACCCTTTTCTAGTTTCCTTGCAAGCCTTCTAAACTNCACCAAACTGTTAATAACANCCACAACTACCACTCAAACAGTGCATCAAACTGATTTCTCAAAAGCTGATCAGAATTTATATNGAAAGACAAAACTATCAAGCCAATAAGACAATCAATCAAATAAAGCTGATGAAGAAAATGGCTGGCACGCAAATTTGATCCTACCAGTGGCTCTAGAAAAGATTAAGAAAGCAAGAAAAATTAAGCAAATTGGCTTAGAATCAAGAAAATNAAGTTTTAACTCCAACTTTCANAACTGTTTGATGAAAGTCNTGAATGACTTTCAGATTTCCAGCACATTTGGATTCTCTGATTTTTAAGTTGCAAAACTGGATTGCACAGGATCTATTTGCCTCTTATATTCATTTCAACTTGTTACACCTTGTCTCATACAGATTCTGGCTTTTACTACAATCCAAACTGATTTTTTTTTTCTTGCACTTTTGGAGTTAAAAATAGATTTGACAACAGCCAATTTGCACCAAAAAATTGAACTTAGAATGGGGTTTTGAGATGTGAAAATCCACACAAGTGGCTTTAAGGTCAAATAACCAATTCCAGCAACTTTATATTATGAAAATAGAGTTGTTTAAGCTTAGAATTGGTACTGAAACAGCATCCATCAAAATATGACCATCTCACAGTCCCTTATGCAGGAAAATTAGGCAACCTCACACTCCAAACTGAGTTTGATTGAATCAAAAGGCTAAACAAGAATACAAACAACTCAGAAATACGTATTAACACTGATCCAAGCTGGAAAATATCAGCTAGGTGAAAGAAAACTTGAAATGGTAATTCAAAGCCAAATTCAACACGGTGATAAGCTGACAACAGTGCAGATTTACAATTGTGACTATGGTTTAAACACTCAAGCTGTGCAAATGCACTTCATGGCTTAACTGAGATGCTTCTCCTTACACAACTGTTAGCACTAGTGAGTTGAGATTGACTAGCACAAGAAATTCTTAAAAAAAAATTCTAGAAACTTGCAAGAAGAAATTAGAACAGAATTGATCTAACAGAATTGATCTAACACTGGTAAATGATAATGAAATACTAATTGATATTAATTATTTTGTAGAAAAATGTTGGTATGTTCAACAAAGGTATAACGCTATTATTTATACTAATCGTAATCCTAACTAATTAAGAAAATAAATAATGATTTGATAAGGAAATATAATAATCAATAGTAAGTTATTAATAAGGAAATCTAGAGGTTAATATCAAAGATTATTATTGAATATTTCCATGTATTATAAACTATTCGCTTGTGTGGCTTTTTGCAGGTCTAGTAATTTGTTACAAAATAATCCTATCTAGTAATTTGTTGGTCCATTATTGTTCCAGACAAGGAAAATACTCTTCCAGGTAATATTGTTGTTATTATTTTTTTTTCCTATATTAACTATTTTATTTGATTCAATGCAATTGATACCTAACTCTGATATTGTAGAGAGTGATAATAGTTGGAAGAAAAGTACCACTGACTATATATCTTGAATCAACACTTCCTGTGCTAATTAGTTGNTTTTAGACCATAATTAGTCTAGCGCCTTAAATTGGTAGATTTCACTCACATAGTTTAGAGAACTTAGTGGATTTTTAGATTACCCTAACATAGATTTTGTTGTAGTTAGTGTGCATGTTAGTTGTTCTGACTTTGTACTTATATTGGATTATGGATAAAAGATGTTTGGCACCTTGCATACGAGCTGACTGATAGAATACAAGTAATAAAAAAGGAGTATGTTAGTTAAACCAAAGAGTATTATTTGTGCCTTACTGCTGCTACTGCCACTTTAAAGTGGTATTTCCAATTCCCAAATATTCATAAAGATTATATCCAATGATGAACTTTGATAATTAATTGATTGTAATACCTGTATTTGATACATTTAATAGTTGTGTTAGTTTCTTTGATTATCTATTGAGGAGAAATGAAATCATCTCTGAGTTTTGTTATGCTTTCTTATTGTTTGTATACCCGTCCATTTATGTGATAATATGAATTCATTTTCAACTCTTAATAACATAGTTTCCACTGTTTTGACTAATGTTTAAGGAAAGTTGCATAGCATTTTCTGTTTTGTCTAATGTTTAGTCCAAAATATTTCATTTGCTTTCTTTCCCAATTTTCATACTGTTTCCACTGACTAAAATATCAAAGTTACATTATAGTATATGAACTACATAAGAACTTAATACATAAATTTCTCTAATTTAAACTAAAAGTGTGTTTGGGATTGGGAGTTTTTCCAAAAACCAATGTGTAATTGTGAATCAAACTATCATAAGGCTTAAGTTCACTTTACGACCTAAATGAAAAACTGCATCATGGAACATCTCNTACTAGATATTAATTTAATATGGTCCTAGCAAGCGAACTATATTGAATTAACAGGGATTGTGAACTTTGACTTTGACTACACACACATTGTTGTCTTGTTATTGTGCCAGTGGAGGAACTTCAGGCGCTTAAATGTTTATCCTTTGTTCATTCTTGCTCTCCAAGCTTTTGTTGATCCATATCCTTCTCATATA
>NC_028359.1:17186583-17188923 GCF_000741045.1 Vigna radiata var. radiata | reverse complement strand
CATCAGACTCGAAATTATCAATGTGTGTCAGGCTATTAGCTTGCAAGTCAAATTGGAATATTCCTAACCAATGCTTAGATTTTATTGCAAAAATGGTTCTGGATGGAACACCCATCAAATCAGGTTTGCCTAAAACATACTACGATGCAAAAAAGTGTGTATCAAAGTTGGGATTACAATCGCAAAGGATTCATTGTTGCGTGGATGGTTGCATGCTCTTCTATGATAATGAATATGGTAAGAATGATGGCGCGTTGCTTGAATGCAAATTTTGTGGAAAGCCAAGATATCAACAACGTAACACAGAAGCAACTACTACAAAAAAAGTTCCTGTGAAATCAATGTTCTATTTGCCATTAATTCCTAGACTACAAAGAAAGTATGCCTCAACACAAACTGCAGGACATATGACATGGCACTATCAGAACAGGTCGACAAATGGTGTTTTGCGTCATCCATGTGATGGAGAGGCTTGGAAGCATTTTGATAGAGTTTATCATGACTTTGGTATTGAGCCACGCAATGTACGACTTGGTTTATGCTCTGACGGTTTTAACCCATATGTACAAGCATCAAATATACCATATTCATGTTGGCCAGTTATTGTCACCCCTTACAATCTTCCTCCAGAAATCTGCATGTCTAAACCTTACATGTTCTTGACATGTCTCATTCCCGGGCCATTTAATCCAAAGGTTGGCATAGATGTTTACTTAGAGCCCTTGATAGATGAATTGAAGAAGTTGTGGACAGGTGTTTTAACATATGATATTTCAAGGAAACAAAACTTTATTTTGAGGGCCATGCTGATGTGGACAATTAATGATTTTCCTGCTTATGGTATGTTGTCCAGCTGGAGCACTCACGGTAAACTGGCATGTCCACATTGCATGGAGCATACAAAGGCTTTTAGATTATATCATGGGGCAAAAAATTTCTGGTTTGACTCCCATCGAAGGTTTTTACCGAATGACCATGCCTTTAGAAGGAATAGAAATGCTTTCAAGAAGGGGGAAGTGGAGATGGATGATGCACCGCCATATCTGACGAGAGCAAAAGTTTGCAATAGAATCAAGGGTTATCCTAAAGTAACTGAAAATGGTGCACCAAGAATTGATGGATACGGTGAGTGGCATAATTGGACGAAAAGAAGCATCTTTTGGGATCTACCCTATTGGAAGGATAATTTGTTAAGGCATAATCTTGATTTCATGCACATTGAAAAAAATTTCTTTGATAACATCTTCAATACTGTGATGATAATGTTGTTATTAACTTGACAAGATTGTATTATACAAATTTCATGCATTTAGTTAGATTTAATTTCAAAGGAAAATTTACCAAATCACCATTTATTGGAAATGGAGAAAGAACCTTTAAATTATTGGTGTACTCCTTCATAGTGATGTCTGTGGACTCATGAGATTTCAAGCTGAAAGACAATTATTTTATTTTATCACCTTCACTGGTTATGTTTCGTGATATGGATTTTTGTATCCAAATTTTCTTTGCCAATTTCCTACCCATCTGAACCTCTAGAACCTCAGATACACCCTTCAAAGGATATGATTTCAACCAAACTCAAATGTTTCTTGAGAAGGAACAAATGCTTGTTGTTGTTAAACTTGAACACAAAGTAGTCATTGATTCTAAAGGCATCTGATAGGAGTTTAGTAGTGTTGTCCATAGTTGAAATCATTATTGCCAATTATTGAATCATGTTTTTTACCATGTAATTTATATTATTACCATTGCAACATATTTTTCTCTTGTTGATTGAATCATGTTTACACTATTATATAATTCCATCATTGCACCTTTAGGAATATGGCATCAGGTGGTTTTGGCCCTCCTCTTCCACCTACAGGAAAATCTGATAAGGGGAAGGGGAAGAAATCTTATACAATCAAGTTTCTTCCGCATTCCAATAATGAAATTGGTTCAAGCAGTCAGGAAGCTACCCCTACCTCTACCTCCACTGGTACATCTGTTCCATCTTCATTACAAGTTCCTGGCTTGACTCCCACTCCACGTACATCTACACCTACCTCTCTTCCATCTCCATTACAAGTTCCTGGCTTCACACTCACTCCATACCAATTGCCTACTAATCAAATGGCATCACCCTCTCCCAATGTTGGTTCTAACCCATCAACTCCCACAAATATTGCACCATCGCCTGGTACAATGGATGCAGATCCACATTCTAGTTCAGCCGCCAATGATGTCGAAGAAGGTTCCAACAGTCGTCCAATGATTAGACCCGTTGGAGGAGGGTAACAAAAAAATATCTCTCAATTAATATATATATATATATATATATATATATATATATATATA
>NC_028359.1:17151350-17186568 GCF_000741045.1 Vigna radiata var. radiata | reverse complement strand
ATATATATATATATATATATATATATATATATATATATATATATATATAGACACACACACACACATCATTGTTGTATTATTCTAATGTTTGACTTTACTTTTGGTTTAGGTTTTATCCTACAAGAATTGCATCGAAGGCAATCACAGCTACCATCAAGCAACAAGTTGATGAGCCATGGCTAACATGGGGAGAGATCCCTAAGCCAACTAGAGATGTTTTCTTCGAACGTTTTAAGGTACACAGTTTTATAAATTAAGATGTCATTTTAGTAGAGAAATGTCATCACCCAACTTCCAAATCATTCATAGAATACCGGTTGATAAGAATTAATCCTCTCATGGCTTTATATGTCATATTGCTCTATCTATGATACATTGTTGATTGCTCTGATATGTTATTTATTGAATGGTTGAATGCTCTGATATAAACACTAATAAGATATTAGAATCAAAGTGAGAAGAAAAATATGTTATTGCATTTATGGTGACTGAAATTAGCTGCAATGATGAAATTAGTCATGTGAAAAAAGTAGAAATTAATACATGAATATAATAAAATTAGAATACGGTTTATCTTTATTGAAAGTTTGGTTAGGTGTAGTGGAAAAATAAGATGATGAAGAAGAACGATTGGCAGGATGTAAAGTGTGAGAAGTGACAAGAGAGGGAGTTGATAAATAAGCAGGTTCTTGGACCTTTCTGCCCATCTATCAACCAAATAGTTTTCTGCCCATCTATCAACCAAATTAGCAGTGCCAATTTCGTTTGGTAGATATATGTATACTTTGACCTTTCTGCCCATCTATCAACCAAATAGTTTTCTTGGAATATCATAAATTCATAGAACATAGTTAACATATGGTATTGTTAATGTGAACTTTTGTACACTAAAANTTGTTANCTTTTAACTTCTATTTAAGAACACATGGGATATCAAATAGACTATGATATCATCCACTTCCATTCTTTCTCAGATTGGAAGCTATGGATCAACTTAAGTCCCTCAAAATAAAATCTTTCATTCAAAACTAAAATCTCTACATAATTGAGCTCATNCGTAATTACAATTCCAAACCCTAATATTACGCAAACTAACTTCTAAGACCCTTACTTCAGCTGGCATAGTAATCCCAAGAATAAACAAAGCAAACAAACAGAGGGCCAGTNAGACTGTGAACANAAGTTTGACACAAAAAACGACAATATTAAAGGTTGTATTGAAGTTGAGCAGTTAGAGTGTTCATTCCAGATTGAAAATGGGTATAAGCAATTTCTACCCAAAAAACAAGGCATAATATGCACATCAGAATTCTTACCTTGTCAAGAAAAAATTAACTTCAAAACATTCTCCAACTCTGACAAACATAGACAAAATATGAAATGGAGAACAGAATTCAGTGCAAGAAGCTCTGTACATCTTTCATTTTTTTCATGTATTAGATAGTTATTCAATAACCAGTAGGCTTCAGACTCCCAATGATGAAGAAAAATTAGCACTGCTTATCATGCGGGGCAAGACTAATGCCCCCAATACCCAGTAAAAGCACCTCACATTCAACTATATCACAGTTATCATAATTTTACAACCAAAATATGACTATTTACCAGAGAAGCGGGTATTAAGCCACTAATAAAGTAAAATAATTGAATAAAGATCCAGTAGAAGTCACTGACAGAAGAGGACTTCTAGACTGATTCCTCAACATCAAAGACTTCATTTTATCATAAACAATTCTCTTTCCCTTTCAGAAGTATTAAAACAAAAAATCAGAAAAATAACCCTTTATCAACCACTATTTTTGTGTGTAAAAGCTACGAACCGCCACTGTGCAATTGTAATTTGTAAACTGGTAATACTTCATTTTATACAATCATACCTCGCCTCTCTCACTTGCACTCAGTGCCACTCACTCACAACTTCTAAAGGAATGTAGAGGATATAGAAAACTAGAGAACTTCTCATTATTCTCTAAAAAAATTGAACAGAGAAATATATATAATTTTGGCTTCCAACCAAACTGTTTGCTAAACCAAAATTAACTACCCAACATAATTGCTCTTTCAATTATGTTCTGAAACAGTTGTTACAAAACTCTAACACAAAGCTGCCACAATCGTCTCTTATTTAGGTAATTTCCTAATCTTAACCGAACAAATGTAACCTAGAACTACATAAATCAAGGTAAAATCAACAGAAACATAGAAAACCCTTTGAGAAAAGTATAAGAATGATTCAGTTAAAGGGGAAAGAAGCCATACAAGGTACCCAATCACTTCATCTTAGCCTCTGTAAACAGAACATGACGATTAACCCTAGGATCAAATTTTTGAAACTCAAGCTTCTTTGTGAACTGCCTTGGCTTCCTCTTTACATAGAAAAATCCAGTGCCAGCAGCAGACACTAGTTTCACAAACATTTGAGTCGTTTTCTTCTTGTCACCCATTCTTTACTCTTGAAAGAGATATCACTATCTATCACAACATAAGTCCCTCAAAATAAATTCTTCCATGTTGTGATATGTTTCCATGCTCTCTGATACACATGTGTAACACAAAAGATTTATATCCTGCTTTCACACTTTGACACTTATATGGTTTACATCATTGAGTTATGACTTATGGAAGTCTTATATCAATCATGATTGATCTTGGATATAATAACATGCTTTGATATACTAATGACTTATGATATAAAGATTTTCATGTTCAATTCTATTTATTCAAACCTATTCTTTGTAATATAACAGAGAAAGGTTTCATGGAATGCTGATGATGAGGAAAGAGTAAAAAAAAATTTTCACTCCAAGGCATCTCATAGACTCTCAGAGATGTATAAAAAAGCTAGAACTCTAGGAAACAAACCTAATTGGCTGGGGGATGATACTTGGAATGCTCTTCTGGAAAAGTGGAACATGCCACTATATAGACAAAAGTGTGAAATAGCTAAGAAGAATCGGACATCTGAAAAGGGTGGTTGTTTACACACTAGAGGATCTATTAGCGTGCATGAGCATGCTATCCGTTTGGTATGTAACTTGTACATTTTATTTCTGAAATTTGTAATCATAAACTTTACAAATATTTATTAACAACTCATTTTGTTTGCAGTCACAAGAGCTTGGTCGGGCTGTGCATGTTGATGAAATATTTCAACAAACACATATTCGTCAATCAACAGGGGANTTTGTGGATGAAAGGTCTANGCGGACCCATGTAAGTTTCTANTAACTGTATCACATTATACATTGTTGGTTTTCAAACCTTACAGTATTTATTCCTTTAACAGGAACAATTTCAAGAAAAATTTTCTCAAATCAAATCTGAGACTACATCCATTGGTGGCTCAACATGTAGTCCCCTAGACCCTGCGGAGGAGGAGAGATTAAGAAACCAATGTTGGTTAGATGCTGTTAGTGGAAGATACAAGGGACGTGTATATGGCATTGGAAAAGATTGATTACTTGACTAGCATGCTAGCTAAGTTTACTCAAGGAAGAGACAATTTAGATGTTGTACTAAAATCATCTGGCAGAGCAATTTACAGACAAGGAATAGGATTCAAAGCTCAAACTAACAGAACCAATGCAAAGAATTTTACTGAATTAAGCAAACTTGCTAAAAGTGCATGTTTCTATTGTAATTGTGTTGGACATACTGTTAGAAACTGTTATTCTAGAAAAGTTGTTGTTCCTAGAGGAATATATGTGTGGAAACCAAAGGAACAAGTGACAAGGATTAACAATCATGGACCCAAAGTCAAATGGGTACTAGCAACCAAAACTTAGTTATTTTGCAGGATACACGACTGATGCAGATTGATCTCAAGGATGAATCAATTATGGAATACTTCAAACATCTTGAGAATCTACAACTGGTAAAATTGTATCTATCTACTGCATCATGCTTATATTGATTGGTTGTTGATTGTATGATTGTTTGTGCTGCATGCTTGAATGTGTGATTGATTGAATTTACATGAAAATGATTTTCACGAGTCGACTCCAATTTTAATTCAATAGCTTGTGTTATCAGTGTTGTGTTAAACTCTGTTTCTGAAAGCTGTATACGCTATAGTCAACTATTATTTTAACTCATCTGACTACTTTTTAGTAAAAAGTTTTTTTTTTTATTTCTAGCGCAAAAGTGAAAGTGAATTGTTCCCTCCAAAACTCGTTTATATGAATCATCTGAAATTAATTTTTTGTAAGTACCACTATATTGTACTGATTCTAAGCTCTCTGATTAGTCAGTCTCTCTTTATCAAATTCTTCCAGTTATCTACACTGATCATTGCAACTGAAATGGCCTCAAGTTCTACACAGAAAAAGCGTGTCAAGACACTAGGGCATAAAATTATCAGACGTTTTACTGATCTTAATGCATGGATCAGCGACGATGAAGTACAACCAAAATACCTGGATTGCTGGAAAATGAGGAGTCTAATACCTCACAAGTTCTTGAAGGTAAAATTTTTCAGAGATGAAGGTTTTAAATTTCAAAGATGGCTTAGTCGACAAGGGTTAAGAAAATTTGTGGAAATGGCTGATCCTTGGTACCCTGATCTTGTTAAAGTCTTCTTTTGTAACTTAAGAATAGAAGATGAAATTCTCTGCTCAAGACTAAAAGGGATTGATATCAAACTGACTGATGATATATGGTCAAATCTAGGAGGATTAAAACTTGAAGGTGAAAAATGTCATCTTGGTGTAGAAGGTTTTCATAAATACACTGAATTCTAGAAAACCGTGAGGAACCCTGACAACTACAGAGATTATTCAAGTTACAAAACTGGAGGAATGAAAGTGGATGATTAGCTTGCAATATTAGTCATATCTTGATAAGTACAGAGGAATGAAAGTGGAAATCATGCTCAGGCCACTACAGAGGACTTACTTCTACTGAAAGCTTTAAAGGAAAACATTCAGGTAAATTGGCCAGCAACCATATCTGACAATATGATGAAAGTTACCAAAATGGAATCTGCCAAGTTGCCTTACTGCGTCTTCATATCAAAGGTACTTGTTTATTATGGAGTGGATTGCATTGGAGAATCAAGCAAACCGTATCCTAGAACAAGTTTAATTGACAAGACTACCTTGCACCTTATGCAAATGACTAAAATTGCTAAAGGGTGGATTTAAAAGAATGAGGATGCTAATGGCGAAGATGAACTAGAATCCTTCTTGAACAATCATTACAAAGCAAAATCCGAGTTTGAAAGGATTATGATGAATGGTTTAAGACTTGTGGTAAAGATGTTGAAAGAACAAAGAGACGGAACACAACATCAAGAGGAAACTTCTAAAAAGTCACATTCTACTGAGGCAAGCACTGATGGAAACTCAACCGAAAATACTGAGAGTAGGAGGATGATAACGGTAATTCTTACCATTATCTATGGTGCAATTTTCTTGCCAAATCAACACTCCTGAAGCTTGAAACACGCTTAATCCTCTCTCTAATCTAACTTTGTGAATAAACTCAGCTTAGGTTACACAAATTAGTTTTCATCACTAATTCCTCAAATTTTGTAGGAACTTTGTGTGCTCTGGAAGGATATTCAAGTTATCAAGAGTGGAGAACCAAGGAGGAGCATAGAAGATGAAGTTTTGAAGATGTTTTCCTGCACAAGTGGCGCCCAGGCGCCCCTAAAGGGCGCCTAGCGCCCTTTAACTCGCAGTTTTGGCCATTTGCCTACGCCCAGGCGCCCTTTAAGGGCGCCCAGCGTCCTTCAGTTCGCTGTTTTCTCTAATTTGTTGCGCCTGGGCGCCCCTAGAGGGCGTTGGGCGCTCTTTGATTCACTGTTGGAGCTTAATTGATGGTGCCTGGGCACCCCAGAAAGGGCGTTGGGCGCGACTTTTTTGCTGACTTGGCACCCTAAACCTATAAAAGGCACACAGTCTTCGAGGGTTACAACACTTGGCGGCTGAAGCTCGAAAATACACTTTTGGATGCTTGGGAGCAAGTCTAGAGCTGTGGGAGCACTCATTTCTTCTTCCTTGGGTCTCATTCTCTTCCATTTTCCTCCATTGTAAGCTCAAGCTCTCCATGACTATGGAGAGCTAAGTTCCTTTTTGTTGGGGAATGATGTAAACTATGAAACTCCATTGTAAATGCACTTGCTTTGAATGAATATACGCTTATTTCATTACTTGCTAGTGTTTATGTTCTTTGCTTAAAGCTTGTTGTGACTTGATCAACCATAGCATGATTCTAGGGTTTGCTTAATGTTGGGAAATATTAGGTGAACCGTGAAATGAAATAAACACCTAAGGGAAATAGTGTCTAGGGATAGAGCTATGACCTTTGGTTGTCTTAAACTTCTTTTCTTAATGCGGGTGAACTTGTTAGGTTGCCAAGGGATTGGGATTTAACAAGTGAATCTAGGCTTTCTCACCAAGGGATTGGGTTTAAGTAACTTAGTAAGTTAACAAGAGCAAGCTAATTGAAGTAATAGTGATTGTGCATTTGCATAGGAGTATAATAGTTGAAATCATTCTCCAACATATCTATTTCATATATATATTCATCAATCATTCCATTTTCAAGTATTTTGGCCCCAAGAAGTTCGAACCTTTACTTTTGCATCACTTTTACTTTCATTGCATAATTTCACACTAAAAAGGGAATCATTCTTTAGCTTAAACTAGTTAGTAATTATACGATAGTAAAGTAGTAACGAAGTCTCTTGGAAAACGATATCCGGTCTTACCGGTTTTACTACTTGAGCGACTTGGTACACTTGCCAAAGTCTCAACAAGTTTTTGGCGTCGTTACCGGGGATTTCGGTTTAATTACTTTACTTTTGTGTGATTTCTAACCCATTTAAGCTTTATTCTTATATTCTTTCTTTTGTGAATAGCTTTTGCTTTTCATTATTTGTGGGCTAACTTGGTGCTCTAGTACTATTGGTTCTAGTGTATGCAGGGCACAATCCGTACTAGGAGCACACAATCCTCTGATCCTCTCCTTTTAGATCCCGAAGTAGAGAAGACTGCCCGAAGAAACAACAATAGAAGATTAAGAGAGAATCGGGCATCTAGAGAAACTTCTCCCACTCCTGTGACTCCTGTGCAATCCATCGTGTCTGCAGCTGAGCAGGAAGTGGAACAAATGGCTGATAATAGGAATGGTGATGGTGAAGGGCAAGCTAGACACACTCTGGAGGATTTCAATACCTTCTCAGGGTCGCTTCATTTTAATAGTATCGCTCGGCCACGGATCAATGCACCAAACATGGAGGTGAAGCCTGCTCTCATTCATTTGGTGCAGAGCAAGCAATTTCATAGTCTGACACACGAAGATCCATTCAAACACATCACCTGCGTCTTGGAGATATGCAACACAGTGAAGCTCCAAGATGTTCCTGATGACTTCATAAGGCTCAGCCTATTTCCATTCTCTCTTGAAGGCAACGCCAAAGAATGGATCACTTCATATCCTGAGAACAGCCTCACTTCATGGGATGATGTGGTGGCAAAGTTTTGCAACAAATACTTCCCTCAATCCAAAGTAACCAAAGGGAAGCAACAGATCTCATCTTTCCAGCAGGATTTTAGTGAGACACTGAGTCAAGCTTGGGAAAGATTCAAAGGGCTACTAAGGAAGACANCCACTCATGGGTTTGATGAGCCCACTGTCTTGAACATGTTCTTGGGAGGATTGAGCTCCCAAACTAAGTTGATGTTGGATGTCTCAGCTGGAGGAAACATCTGTTGGAAGACCCCAGAGGAAGCCCGTGAGCTCATTGAAAACATGGCTGCAAATGATAGTGAATCGCAGAATGAGAGGGGGCAACAAAGAGGTGTCTGACAACCACAGTCTTAAGATGTCATCTTGGCTCAAAACAAGATCATGACCCAACATCTTGAAATCCTCATGAACAAAGTCTCTCAGCTGCAAGAACAACAAAATATGTCACAAGCCCAACATCAGGGGTGTGCGTTGTGTGGTGGAGAACATGCAAGTGGCCAGTGTGTGAATCAGGGCAATACCCAAGAAGATGTAAACTACATGGGTAATCAAAACCGGCCAAACAATCACAACCAAGGTTGGAGACCCCATCCTAACATGGGCAAAGGACAAGCTGGGCCATCAAACAGACCACCACATCAACAATACCAACCTCACTCTGCTTGTGGTGAAAGATCCTCTAAGTTGGAAGAGACTCTTCAACAATTCATGCAAGTCTCCATTTCTAACCACAAGAGCACGGAGGCCTCCATTAGGAACTTGGAGATCCAAATGGGCCAACTGGCCAAGAAGTTGGAAGAGAAATCTGACAAGGGTTTTGGAGCTAATACCGAGGCTAACCCAAAAGAGGAGTGTAAAGTTATCACCACTAGAAGTGGTAAGGTGTTGGTTGAGAAAGAGAGGGAGGACAAACAAAAGAAAGCTGAGGAAGTGGAGAGAGAGTGAAGAGAAAAGATAAGAGAGTGGAGAGAAAAACAAAGAGAAAGAAGAGAGAAAAGGAGAGGATGAAAGTGAGAAAAATGAGGGTGTGAGAATTGAGAAAAATAAAGAGGAAGTTGAGGGAAAGAAGAAAGAGATGGAGAAACCACTTCCATACCCAAAAATCTACTCTAGAAAGGAGAAGGAGAAACAATATGGGCGATTTATGGATATCTTCAAGCAATTGGAGATCAAAATACCCTTCTCAGAAGCACTTCAACAAATGCCAGCCTATGAAAAGTTCATGAAGGAACTCCTCACCAAAAAGAGAAAATACATTGAGGAGGAGACTATTGAAGTGCAAGGCAATTGTAGTGCCATCACTCAGAAACTTTTTCCCCCAAAATTCAAAGACCCGGGTAGTTTCACCATCCCTTGCACCATAGGGAAACTTGTTATTGGGAAGGCCTTGATTGACTTGGGTGCTAGCATCAATTTGATGCCCCTTTCCTTATTCAAGAAGATTGGAGAGCTAGAACTCAAGGCGACTAGGATGACTCTACAATTGGCGGATATATCTATCAAATACCCACATGCTATAGTGGAGGATGTTCTTGTGCAAATTGATAAATTTGTGTTCCCGATGGATTTTGTCATCATAGAGATGGAGGCGGATGTAGATGTGCCTCTTATCCTTGGAAGGCCATTTATGAAGACGGCAAGTGTGCTTATTGATGTTGATGATGGCAAGTTCAAGGTGAGAGTGCAAGATGAAGAAGTGAATTTCAATGTTTTTGAAGCCATGTCCCACTCTAGTGATGAGGGAGAATTTTTCAAAGTGGATGTTCTTGATGAAGTGTGCACTAGAGTGGAAAGGGAGATTCATATTTCTTCTCCCCTTATGAAGACCCTCATTTATGCACGTGAGTCTCTCAATGAAGAAGAGGATAGAATTCTTGATGATTGTTTGACCAATCTTGATGTGTTGAAGGAGATTCCACTTCATGAGGAGAAAGTTGAAGATTTAAAGACTTGTGATAGTGTTGAAGAGAAGAAGGTGGAGCTGAAAATGTTACCCTCCCATCTTAAGTATGTTTTTCTAGAAGAGGGTAACAACAAACCTGTCATCATTAGTAGCTCCTTGACAATTGATGAAGAGAAGAAGCTGATGGAGGTCTTGAGAAATAACAAAGGAGTTGTGGGATGGTCTATTTCTGATTTGAAAGGAATAAGTCCCACCTATTGCATGCACAAGATCTTCATGGAGGAAGATTTCAAACCTGTGACCCAACCTTAGAGAAGGCTTAATCCTGTTATGAAAGAGGAGGTGAGAAAAGAGGTTCTAAAACTTATTGAGGCCGGAATTATATATCCCATTTCTGATAGCACTTGGGTGAGTCCGGTGCAAGTAGTGCCCAAGAAGGGTGGCATGACAGTCATTTGTAATGAGAAGAATTAGTTGATCCCTACAAGGACTGTCACCGGTTGGAGAATGTGTATTGACTACCGGAAGCTCAACAAAGCCACTAGGAAGGATCATTTTCCTCTTCCTTTCATGGACCAGATGCTAGAGAGATTAGCAGGTCAAGCCTTCTACTGCTTCTTGGATGGATATTCTGGTTATAATCAAATAGCTGTGGACCCCAAAGATCAAGAGAAGACGACTTTCACATGCCCCTTTGGGATATTTGCCTATAGGAAGATGCCATTTGGGCTTTGTAATGCCCCAACTACCTTCCAAAGATGGATGCAAGCTATATTCTTCGATCTTGTGGAGAAATGTATAGAGGTTTTCATGGATGACTTCTCAATGTTTGGATGCTCATTTGATAGATGTTTGGCTAATCTAGAAATTGTGTTGAAAAGATGTGTCCAAACTAATCTTATTCTCAATTGGGAGAAGTGCCATTTCATGGTGACCGAAGGCATTGTTTTCAGGCACAAAATATCATCCAAGGGGATTGAGGTGGATAAAGCCAAAGTGGAGGTGATTGAAAAGCTTCCTCCACCAACCAATGTGAAGGGCATCCGAAGCTTTCTTGGCCATGCGGTGTTCTATAAAAGATTCATTAAAGACTTCTCCAAGATTGCAAAGCCCTTGAGCAATCTCCTTGTGAAGGACACACCCTTTGAGATGGATGAGGAATGCCTAAAGGAATTTGAAATTTTGAAGAACAAGTTGATTTCGGCCCCAGTGATCACAACTCCTAATTGGGAGCAAGACTTTGAGTTGATGTGTGATGCCAACGACTATGCTATAGGAGTTGTGCTTGGACAAAGAAGAGAGAAGATCTTTCATGCCATCTACTATGCTAGCAAAGTCTTGAATGATGCCCAACTCAATTATGCCACAACGGAGAAGGAGTTTCTTGCCATAGTCTATGCATTGGAGAAGTTTAGACCCTATCTCATTGGGTCTAAGGTGATCATTTATACCGACCATGCTGCCATTAAATATTTGCTCACAAAACCTGACTCCAAACCAAGGCTAATCCGATGGGTTTTGCTGCTCCAAGAGTTCGATGTTAAGATTCATGACAAGAAGGGAAGTGAGAATGTCATTGCGGATGATTTATCTAGGCTTATTAATGAAGAAGTTACATGCAAGGAAGAAGAGATCCGGGAGTCATTCTCAGATGAGACACTCCTGCATATTCAGCAGAGGCCATGGTTTGCTGACATGGCTAACTTCTAGGCTGCAGGAGTCATACCAGAAGACCTGACATGGCATCAGAAAAAGAAATTCCTACATGATGCAAAGCAGTTTATCTGGGATGGCCCATTCTTGTTCAAGATTGAAGTTGACAACCTATTGAGGAGGTGTGTCGCTAGTGAGGAGGCAGTAGGTATTCTATGGCATTGCCATAACTCTCCGTATAGAGGTCATTTCAATAGAGAGAGAACGACGGCAAAAGTTCTCCAATCTGGGTTTTATTGGCCTACCTAATTCAAGGATGCTCACCATCATGCTAGAAGTTGTGACAAATGCCAAAGAACGGGGAGTATCTCAAGGAGGCATGAAATGCCCTTGCAGATGATTCAAGAGGTGGAAGTCTTTGATTGTTGGGGCATAGACTTTGTTGGCCTTCTTCCTCCTTCTTTCAACAATGAGTACATCTTGGTGGTCGTTGATTATGTGAGCAAATGGGTGGAGGCAACTGCTTGCCCCAAAAATGATGCATCCACAGTCATCAAGTTCATGAAAAAGCAAGTTTTTACCCGGTTTGGAGTCCCTAGGGTCCTCATTAGTGATGGAGGATCTCACTTTTGCAATGATCAATTGGCCAAGGTGCTTAAGCTCTATGAAGTTAAGCATAAGGTGGCCTCACCTTATCACCCACAAACAAATGGCCAAGCGGAAGTTTCAAACCGGGAGATAAAGAAGATCTTGGAGAAAATTGTGGCTTCTTCTAGGAAGGATTGGTCACAAAAGCTGGATGATGCCCTATGGGCATACCGAACTGCTATGAAGACTCCAGTGGGGCTAACTCCTTTCCAACTTGTCTATGGGAAGGCTTGTCACTTGCCGGTTGAGTTAGAGCACCATGCTTATTGGGCTCTCAAGTTCTTGAACTTTGATCCATCCATGTCTGCTGAGAAGAGAAAGAGGAAACTTCTAGAACTTGAAGAAATGCGCCTCCATGCTTATGATTCCTCCAAGAGTTACAAGGAGAAGGTCAAGTTCTACCATGACAAGAAGCTGGTGAAGAATGTCTTCCATCCTGGTCAACAAGTCTTGCTATTCAACTCCCGCTTCAAACTCTTTGCGGACAAATTGAAATCCAAGTGGTCGGGTCTGTTCACTATCAAGGATGTCAAACAACATGGAGCAATTGAGTTGATAGATCCTTCCTCTGATGACCCACAAAGAAGTTGGGTAGTGAATGGTCAAAGGCTCAAACACTACATGGGTGGTGAGGTTCAACGCCTCTGCTCAAGTGTTGAGTTAGTTGACCCTTGAGCATAGCGGTGTCAAGCTAATGACGTTAAACGAGCAATTGCTGGGAGGCAACCCATTTTTCTATCCCTTCTCTTGTGTTTTTGTGTTATTTTGGTGTGTTTTAGTTGTTTGAATTTGGTTTGTGTACATAGTAGATGTGTTAGGAATTGTGTTTGTGGTTTGAAGTTGTGATTTTCATCTTAAGTTGGTAGTGTGCCTAGTTGCTTTAGAGTAGTATTGAATGTTGAGTTCAATTGGTGTGAATTGATGTGGATCATTTAGTTGAGTGGTGTGCTGGTGTGATCAAGTTTGTGCTGTCATGAATTGCAAGTTTGGGTATGCCTTTTGTGTTAAAAGTCAAGTCTTGAGTTGGAGAGTTGAAAAAGCTTGGAAGTGGACACTTGATTTGGAGTTCTAGCACTCAATTTCATTCCCTAAGGATCTGAACAAGTTTGTATAGTGGAAACACATTAATCTGGGCTGAATTGAGTGTTTAGAAGTGTCTAAAATCAAAAGTCAAAGTTGAGTTGGACCATTTTTCAAATCTGCAAAATTCTGCAGAAAATTTGCAGAATTTGCGCCCAGGTGCCCCTAAAGGGCGCCCAAAGCCCCTTGTCTGCTACTGCCAGGATCTTTTTCGCGCCCAGGCGCCTCCTAAAGGGCGCCCAGGCATGGATTCTGCAGAAAAGTGGTTCTGACTTTGGGCTGATTTGCACACGCTGAGCCCATTTCTTTTATTTTTCCAACCCTATCCACCTTTGCGCCTCTTTCTGACCCTAGCGCCCCCTTTCCAGTTTTGTCTCTGCCCAACCATCCCACTCACCCACTCTCTTCCCAAACACACACAAAGACTTCACTCGCGAACACACTTTGCCCTCTCCAAACCCTTTCCAATTTCAACCAACCCACAACTCATCACCGCAACCCCCACTATCCTTCTCACCACTTGAATCACTCACACCCACCACACCTTATTCACGACCCCCACCCTAACTAAGGAGAACACCCTTTCAACCCAATTCCACTCTCGTTCCCGACACAACACCTTTGCTCTCACACCCACTCACTCCATTAGCACAATAAACCACCCTTATTTACTTCTCAAAACCCTAACCCCCATTCACGCCTACCCTTCACGATCAAAACCCCCATCCCAATTTCAACTTCCCCTACACCCACTCATAATCACTTCCATAATCACCCAAGTCTCCCATTCAAGGGCTCTCATTCGCGTCTGCCTCTCTAACTCAAGTAGGCATATCCTTTGCTTATTCTTCAATTTTTGTTTGTTTGCAATGGTTGATGATTGTTGTTCAAAACTGTATTTTGAGTTCAAATGAATGAAGATGTTGTCTAGTTATTCTGTCATTGCTTATGTGTTTTGGGGGGAGGGGGGTATGCATTTGTTGCTGCCTTTATTCTCATGTTCTTAGAATTTATTTTGGGGCTGTATCATGGGTTGCAAGGGGTTGAATATGTGCTTTGGACTTTTCTTTGAAGTTGATTGTCAATCTGTGATATGCATTTGTGCAAAAGGGGAAAATTCTTGATTGTGTTTAAAGTGTGTTTGGAACACTCTGTGTAGTCAAATGTCTCTATTTTGTACTGTCCTGGTGTGCTTTTGAAACTGTATTAGAGGGTTAGAACTGAGGCAGAGCCCAGGCGCCATCCATCAGCCAAGCACACACTGGAAAAGCCTGAATCTGCAACCATTCGCGCCCAGCGCCCCCGGAGGGCGCCCAGGCGCCACCTGACCCTGCCATCCACTGCAACTGCAGGTTTTCAGCCTTGTTTCGCGCCCAGCACCCCCTATAGGGTGCCCAGGCGTCACCCGTCTGCACTGCTTTTTTTTTCACCATCTTTTGAGCTATGTTTCATTTTTTTCTGTCTTGCATGCTTTCTTTTGTTTTTCTTTTGTGTTTCCCCACTCTGTTGTGCTTTGTTAAGCCTTGGTTGTGCATCAAAGTGCATGTTTGTTGCTAATGGTGTCTCTCTTGAATGCTAACATGTTACACCACTTGTTTCAAACTTATACGCAGGCATGGCTTCATCTTCAAATCCCAAAAGAGTAAAGACTATTGGCCATAAAGCCGACAGGGGCAAAAAGAAGAAACACAGCTTCTTTAGTCATCACTTCCTCTCCCAGAAGAATGAGGAACATTTCCAGGTGGTTCAAAACCGCCGCTTGTGGATGGAGAGGCGAGTTGAACAGTTGATTTTGGACACCTCTGACTTTTGAGCTGAGCTTGACAGGCAGAACTGGACGAGGATCCTCAGTTACCCTAAACCGGCGAGCATTGCCATTGTCAAGGAATTTTATGCCAATGCTCGTCATTTCTCTGATGGGGATGAGCCCTTCTTCAGCTATGTTCGGGGTCGCCGAGTCCCCTTTAATGCCGCCACCATAAACTCTTTTCTTCACACCGAGTGGCCAGAGGATATTGCATCGTGTGAGTATGCAGCAGCCCGTGAGGATGACTTTAAGGGCGTTGATTTTGAGGATATAGAGCGCGTCCTTTGCGTTCCCGATGGGCACTTTCAGCGCAATAGTAATGGCAAGCCCCTGTATGTTCGACGCTCCTTCCTCACCCCCGTGAACAAATATTGGGTGGCTCTCATGCATGCAAACATCACCCCCTGCACTCATGTGTTGGATCTCCTCACTAGCCGGGTTATTCTATTATACTTCATCGTCCAGGGCCAACAAATTATTTTGGGCTAGGTCATTGCTAGAGAGATCTTCGATTGTGCCCATTCTGCAAATCCGAAGACCCCTCTTGGGCATCCGTCTCTTATCACGCATCTTTGTGCACTTGCTGGAGTAGATACCTCTGAGGCACCCTTAGAGAGACCACGCACAACCATCAACCGTGCCTACTACTTCCAGTATTGCCTACTTGATGAGGAGGGTCTTCCCATTCCTGCCCCTCAGCCTCCTCGACTCCACCGGCGCCGCGGGCAGGCTCCCCTTGGGCTTGACCAGCCTGCCTCACACGATCCTTTGTTGATGGTAGAGATGCGAGAGATGATTCAGCGAATGGAGGTGAGGATTGAGACCCTTCACCAGATGGGTCGTGCCCAGGAGGCGAGGATGGGGACCCTTCACTAGATGGGTCGTGCCCATGAGGCGAGGATGGAGGCCATTAACCGGATTGGTCGTGCCCAGGCAGGGATGATGCAACAAGCTTTTGGGGCCTCTCACCTCGATTTTATGACTCCAGACGAGTATGATGCATTTGTAGCTTGGCTTGGGGACCAGGTTCCCACTGTTGGAAGAGGTGGCTCTTCGTTTGGAGCACAGGCCATGGAGGAGGATGGCACTGAGGTGGAGGACGTTGATGATAAGGAGGATGGCACTGAGGAGGATGACTCTGATGTTGGGACAAAGATTCTTGAGCTTAATGAGGATTCTGAGGAGGATGACACTGAGGTGGAGGACGTTGAGGATGACGAGGATGATGACTGAGGACTTTGCTTAGCACTGCACCTCACTGTGGACACATTTACATTCCGTCTTGTTTTTAAATTCAGTTTTATTTTCATTTTTCATTTTTAGTTAATATATCTAACTTTGAACTTGGATAGTCTGGTGAATTGATTGCAATGGTTTGGTTTCTAAGGAAGTATGCTTTTGCTTTGTTTGAATTGAAAATCTCATGTGTTTGCTCTGGTTTACTTTGATTGATTTTAGAGATCTTTTGAGATGATGTCGGTTGAACTTTCAAGTATAGATGGTGGTTGCTCATAAGTGCTTTAGATAGATGATTGGTTTTGATTGTGGTCAATGTTCTTGGCAATTGTTTGATAGAATTTGGAACAGTGAGTTAACCTGTGAGATGTTGTGCCTTGAATTTATTGTTGAATGCTACCACTTTGGTATCACTGTGACTTTACCTGATTGTCTTCTTTTGAACTATTCACTTGCTTATTACAAATGATCAGGGCCTTCTTCTCTTCTACTTCTTTTTTCATGTTGAGCCAAATAAGCTAATGCCAATCCTTTGAACCCAAAAAGAAAAAGAATTTTTCCTATTCCTTGAATCTTGAACTTCATGTGAAAACCCTTGATGCCCTTACCTTGAGTTGAGTAGAGTATTCATTTCTGGTATAGGAGAATGATGTAAGTTTGGGGTAGTTGGAAAAATCATGTTACAAAGGAGCATGGAGAAAAATAAGAAAACAAAGAAAAAGAAAAGATGAAGGAAGAACAAAAATCTAAAAAAAAAAATACAATGAATGAAGGTTGAAAACTGAGTTGAGAATTGGTTTCAATTGTCTTGAAGGAAAAGAGAGAATGTTATTATCCTGCTTTGTATCTAGAATAACCAAATTTTCTTCTTAGCCCAACCAGAAAGGGTGTTGGGCACGACTTTTTTGTTGACTTGGCACCCTAGACCTATAAAAGGCACAAGTCTTCGAGGGTTGCAACACTTGGCGGTTGAAGCTCGGAAATAAACTTTTGGACGCTTGGGAGCAAGTCTAGAGCTGTGGGAGCACTCATTTCTTCTTCCTTGGGTCTCATTCTCTTCCATTTTCCTCCATTTTAAGCTCAAAGAAGTTGGAAGAGAAATCTGACAAGGGTGTTGGAGCCAATATCGACGCTAACCCAAAGGAGGAATGTAAAGTTATCACCACTAGAAGTGGTAAGGTGTTGGTTGAGAAAGAGAGGGAGGACAAACAAAAGAAAGTTGAGGAAGTGGAGAGAGAGTGTGAAGAGAAAAGAGAAGAGAGTGGAGAGAATAACAAAGAGAAAGAAGAGAGAAAATGAGAGGATGAAAGTGAGAAAAATGAGTTTTTGAGAATTGAGAAAAAGAAAGAGGAAGTTGAGGGAGAGAAGAAAGAGACCGAGAAACCACTTCCATACCCAAAAATCTACTCTAGAAAGGAGAAGGAGAAGCAATATGGGCGATTTATTGATATCTTCAAGCAATTGGAGATCAAAATACCCTTCTCAGAAGCACTTCAACAAATGTCAGCCTATGCAAAGTTCATGAAGGAACTCCTCACCAAAAAGAGAAAATACATTGAGGAGGAGACTATTGAAGTGCAAGGCAATTGTAGTGCCATCATTCAGAAACTTCTTCCCCCAAAATTCAAAGACCCGGGTAGTTTCACCATCCCTTGCACCATAGGGAAGCTTGCTATTGGGAAGGCCTTGATTGACTTGGGTGCTAGCATCAATTTGATGCCCCTTTCCTTATTCAAGAAGATTGGAGAGCTAGAACTCAAGCCGACTAGGATGACTCTACAATTGGCAGATAGATATATCAAATACCCACATGAGCGACTTGGTACACTTGCCAAAGTCTCAACAGAGGACTAAAAAAGAAAGCTCTAGTTCTAGTGACAGTGATATGTTACTTGGTGACTTTGTTAACAAAAAGAGAAAGAAAAACTGATTTTTCTATTAGAATAGTATTTCTTTTGTATATGGCTTAGTATCCCATCTTTTGTCTTGTCTTTTGTTTTGTCCTTGATTGTTCCTATCATTGTAATATCTTCATCAAGGAAATGAGAATAGTATTTTGAATCAAATCCAGAGTCTTTTACTCTGTTTGATGAATATTTGTTTTACTGAATGACATATATTCGATTCTGATTTGATTGAAGTAAACTATGCTTAATCTATCATACATCTTTACATATTGACTTCTGTTGTTTTGATTATAATTCTTGCTTAACCAAAATGCTTGATCTGGAAAAGGTTGTTGAAAGGTTTTGCAGGAAGGACATTGCTTTGGAAGCTACAAATGGATTTCAACAATTGAGAAGCAATGCATTCGACTGATGATTTAGTGTAATCGACTGCGTATAACAGGATTATAAATTCCACATTTGGAATTTGGTTTTATCTCTGCTGATTCCTTAAATTTGATATATCTACTATTATCTATTGCAAATATCTTAATTGAGATAATATTGTGAGATTGTTGAAGATTGTATCATTGCATATCTAAATTGTATGCTATCTTGTCTTTGATACAACTATGTGCTAAACTGATGTTCAAATCTGTGATATGCAGCATTGTGCATCTTTGGTGAGTGTGGCACTCAGAAATAACGCTCTTATTCCTTAACTTAAAGTAAAAAGCATAAGTTAACAGAGAAGACCTTGACTTTGACACGTTCGGAAGTGGTTTCACAAATATCGTCTGAGTTTCGAAAAAAAAAATTACTTTCTGGAATCTGGTTATTGATGTCAACCATAAGTCCTTAAGATTGTTGAAGAAAATTGGTAACAAAATCACAAAAAGTATTTCCTGAGGCGTGTAGTTTCATTGTCCTTAAGGACTTATCCATGGTGCGTTGTGTGTTGAGATTGTTGACAACACAAACTCTATATCACTCTAGTTTTTTATGATAAAAACACATTGCTTAATAACAGTACACATGTTGCTACATTACATGTTCTTATGCTGAATTGATTGTTATATCTGGTGAACATGGTTGATGTAATGTGTTGTATATTCCTATGTTGATTGTTTGATATATATGTGGAACATGCTTACATGCTTACATGCTTATTTGCAATGTGAAATGCTTCATTACATATGTTTTACTGCACATTTTAAAGTGAGAAACCACAAGCACTTTCATGAACTTATAACTGTGTGACAAAGTTATAGTACAATCGACTACATTATTAATGGATTCGACTATGCTAAAATCTTTGTACAGATTTTGAGAATCAGTGCTTTATGATGTTTTGAGTTGAAAAAAATTTCAAAGTGTTTTTACATGTGTCAGTCGACTTTGTCTGATTTACATTCGACTGTATTTTTGATCTGATTTGGAATTCTATTATGCTCTTGCGCTCCAACGACTATATTTTTAAAAGTTAGTTGAGCATTGATGACTTGGTCAACTGTATTAAATGTGTGTTGATTTTGGTTGACCGAGAGCTACTATGTTGATTGTCTGTTATAACTGTAATAATACAGTCGACTGAATTAGTAGCCTATTCAACTGAGAAACAATATGATAGACAGAAAACTATAAATTTGCTGAACACGAGTTGTTTAGAGACTTTTGGGGATGTAACATTTTCATTCTTGTTTCAGATTGAATTCTCTGTGATAATTACTCCAAGAATTCTCCAAGAAGACTGTGGTGATCTTTCTTGAAGGAGATTCAAAGGGAGATAGCTCGCGCACTCATTGTCTGATCAAATACTACACAAATCAGGTGCTTCTGGGTTGATCATTTCAGGCTTAGCATCCTTTGAAGACTGCTGCACTTGTTAAGGCTTGGCATACTGTGAAGATTTCTGGAATTGGAGTTGTTGTGATACAGGGGTTTCACGTTGAGGATTGTTCGACGTGGTGTTCAGATTGCAGAAGAGGGGATTCTTGCTGCAAGTTTAGTTTTTGTTATTGTAGCTATCTTTTGGTTTTGGATTATAGAGGAGATTTATATTTTTGACGTGAGGTCTTCTATAGATTCCTTGTTGTAAAAACCACAACCATTATAGTGCATTTGCTTCCTGGGTTGGAAGGACACTGGATGTAGGCATTGTTGGGCAAACCAGTATAAAAACCAGTGTTTGATTTTCTCTATCCCTGCACTCTTTAATTCCAGTAGACTTTACTTTTCACGCAGTCAACTACGTTTTTCTGCTGCATATAAATTTTCATTACTTGTATTTCAAGAAAGTCTAAAAAGCTTTGTACTTTTGATAAAAGATTGCGAAAAGATTTTATTTTTGAAACATCACCAATTCACCCCTCTCTTGGTGTAAAAACGAAGCCTACCTGTTTCCTAATATTGTGCAAGTCCCCCAAGATACAATAAGAACTTCCCAGAAATTTTTGACGATTTCAGAACTAGTAAGGAACCCTAAAAAAAAGTAGAAATTAAACCCAAGATATTTTTAGAAAAGAAAAGGAGAAAAGATGAAACTAAGAGGAAGGAGAATGAGAGAAAATGTTGTGTATTTAGGAATGCAGGAAATAATTTATTTATAGAGCGTACAACCCTCTTAGATGAGAAACTTGGTCAAAGATTGTTGCCACGCTAATGAATAATAAATAACTAAAAAAAATTGAACATTGCACCAAAGAACGTTTTGCCAACAATAATGAATAATAAAAATTGATTGTTTTCACTTTTGAATGTTGCCCACGTTGAAAACCAACCTTTGCAATAAATTATTATTTTACAAGACTTTTTTATAGGGATGTAGCATTTTAGTATGAGGTCAAATGTTATATTGCATCTTGTATGGACAATTATGCTTCTTGTACGGAAGAGACAGATAGAAGGCATAAAGAAAATATTCCTAAAATATCTTCATATCTCTTAACGTTCTTATAATCTGATGCAGAACTTTTTAATAAGGCTTTGTATTGATTAGATCTGCACACAAAAAGATAACACATCACAACAAACAATGGAGAACTAATTTGTACAAGCATTAAAAACATTAGACTTTTCTTAAGGGTTTAGGCATTATATGTGTATAAGCATTTATGCATAGTCTGTTTGAGTAACGTTTAGCGTTTAGGATATCGTTTATGCATGCAAAGTTTAGCGAACTAATCCTAGATTATATATTTCATAAACGTTATTTTGTTAAACGTTTTTGTTAAACTTCAAAGCAAGGTTTGATTAGACGATTTTGTCTTAACAACAAACCCCAACTGCAACCAACAACAAATTTCTCATACGGTAATGGGACGGGCTCCCAAGTTTGACTATTCGGTAGAACACTTAGTTCATATAGCATAGTCAGACGTCTAGGATGAGCTAAGACATCATTGATAGACATGTATAAAACGATGGAGATTATCTATGATGTAAAAAGGGATTACGTTGTAACATTGAGTAAATATTTCAAAACTTATGACTAAATTGAAAAAAAAAACTAAAATTGAAACTCAATTAAAACAAAAAAGTTAAGTAGTACCAAATTTTGAAACTTTTCGACCAAACTAGAAGTTATACGACTAATTCAGCTAAATAATTTTTAGTAAAAATTTCAATCTAAATTTGAAAGCACAACAAATCATAAAATAAAAATAATTTTTATGTAAATTTTTTAATCCAAATTTGAAAGTATTGTAATTGTTTACTGTTTTTTCTTAATTATTTTTCGTCTGCTGCCTAATCTTAGAATAATTCTTTTATAGTGAGCTTTTAACTTATTATTCATCGTATCCTGTTTGAAATTCTAGTATTTGGATGTATTTCACTGCTATTTAATATGGCAATGTATGATTTTTAAATTGTTCCAAAAATTATAGTAGTTTAATTTCATTTTTAATATTTATGTGAACAAATATAAAAGTAGTAGTGAGAAGTATGTGTTATTGAGGATTGAAACAAATAAATAAGATGAAGAAATAAAAATATGTTGAAAGAATGGCTAAAAAAGAGAGTAAAATTAAAACTGGTGGTAATTTTATAATCACTCTTTAAGTTAAGAATTATACTATTAAGGGTAAAATAGGAAAACTAAAAGTATACACCTTTATATATAGCTATGAAATATTAATTATAAATATGAGATCATTCTTTTTAACTACTTACTTGTTAAGTTTATTCAATTCCATCCTAAAATTTTTGTTTTAATAAAGTCTTAATTTTTGTAAATTTTATGTAATTTGGTCCTTTTTCTTAACATTGTTGTTGAGATTGTTAATAAGGGAAGCACTGATTTAACTAAAACCTTAATCTCACAATGTTCTGGTTTTTTATGATGACAACACATTATTAATAACACATGTATTGTTATGTGTTACATGTTCAAATCTTTATTGTGAATGATATCTTGAAGAACATGTTTGTGATTATTTTCGTATATCATATTCACTGATTTTCTACATGATACATCATTTGTGATTGCATGACATATGTTTCAGAAAAGAAAACCAAATGCACTTAGTTGAACTTATATTGTGTGACAAAACTGCAAGTTTTAAGTTGACTTCATTATGAAGTAAGTCGATTAAAACTCGTGACTTTGCACAAATTTTCAAAAACAGTGCTGTGAGTAATTTTCCAATGAAGAGATTTTCAAAATCGATTTGATGTGTTATAGTCGACTACATGCGCAGAGAATTCGACTTAGTTAGTTGTGTTTTGAAATTCTGTTAATGCTGATGAACTATAACGACTATATTTTGATTCTATGTTCAAGCATTAATTGCACGTCAACTGAATTAAATGTGTAATCAATTTGGTTGGTTTGACTGCTGCTAATTTGTTTTAACTGCTATAACTGTCTGGTGACAGTCGACTATATTAGTGGCAAAGACAACTACATGAGCATCTGTTTCATAGAAAACTATAAATAGACGTGATTCTGTAACTCACAGTGACTTCGACTATTCTAACAATTTCATTTTGTTACTTCAGATAGTGATCTTTGTGAATACGCTCCAAGAACTCATCAAGAAGACGGAGGAGATCTTTCTTTGAAGAGTTTCTTTATGAGGAAGTAATTTGCGCTTATTGTTTGATCAAAATTTGCACTGCTGGTGTTCATCATATCAAGACTTTTGTCAATCTATTGAAGATTGGACTGTCCTGTTGGGATTACAGGAAGAGAACTTGTGGAGTTCTATACACTTTGAGGATTCTTCAAAGTGAGTTAAAGATTGCAAAAGAGGGGATATCTTACTGCATATCTTTGTGTTGTTGCCTATACTTTTAGTTAGAGGGTTAGAGAGATTGTCTATACTTTTGATGTGGAGGTCTCTATAGAAATCTTGTGTAAAAACCTTGACTAATATAGTGCATTGACATCCTGGTTGTGAAAGGACACTGGATGTAGGCATTGGGCCGAATCAGTATAAAAATTGTGTCTGCTTTCTCTATCCCTGAACTTTTTATTTAAGTCGACTTTACTTTCTGCGTAGTCAACTTTGTTTTTCCGCTACACTTAAACTTCTTATTATTTTCCATTCAAGAAAACTTTGAAAGGTTTATACTTTGCGAAAAAGATTTGAAACTAAATCATTCTTTTAAATAATTATGAATATTGTTACATGTTTGTTCTATTTTTTTTTTGTTTTCTAATTTATTTTATTTTATTTTATTTTTAAAAAATGTTTACATGTCAAACTAACATGTGTCATGTGTTAGAATAAGTGGTTAAGGCTAATATTTTATATTCAATTTAGTCCATAT
Source organism: Vigna radiata var. radiata (assembly GCF_000741045.1). Classification (NCBI taxonomy): domain Eukaryota; kingdom Viridiplantae; phylum Streptophyta; class Magnoliopsida; order Fabales; family Fabaceae; genus Vigna; species Vigna radiata. The sequence continues at coordinate 17,163,107 of NC_028359.1, read as the reverse complement.
ATTCTAATTTTTATATAATTTTGTCTCAATTTTTTTTTTTAAAAAAATAGAGTAATTTTGTTCCTCTCCAAATTTAGACCTAATTTAGTTTTTATATAAATGTTATATTGATATTTTTATTAAAATTCACATTTTTATTAAATATTTTTGTTTTAGGATTACAATTGGTATAAAATTAGAACAAAAATTTTAAGAGTAAGGACTAACACTATTGGTTTGAAGTTTAAGAGGTTAAAAATCTCATAAATTAATATAATCAATTAATATAATATTATATGACATTTTTATTCGGTAGTTTATGTGATTTTAATACTCTATAATTTTTAACCTCTTAAAATTTTAAATAAATCGTGTTACTTCTTATAGTTAATATTTTCATTCTAAACCAATTTTAACCTAAAATTAAAAATATTTAATGAATATGTGTGAAGTACCTGAAAAATACTATAAAGGAAGGGGGAAGGGGGTTTGAATAGTGTTAATGAAAAACGTTTTTGCAATCCTTCTGATATAGCATGTTATCAAGCCTTTCAAATATTCTTTTGAAGGCTTAGACAATCGACTTGCAGATTTTTATAGGATCTTCCTTGAGGAAAAATAATCGTTTAGCTTAGGAGTTCTTGTATTTGAAATATAAAATTCAACTACAGGTTTTGTAAGAGGATCATTTAGTTAAGAGAAGAGAAAGTAACACGAGATTTTATACTGGTTCACTCCAACTGAGTTACGTCCAGTCTTCTCCGTAGAGGGTTCCACTATAATCTTCAAACGATTACAAATGGGTATTAGCATTGTTGGGTCTATAGAAGAGGAAGTTACCTGTGGGTTACACAAACACCAATAACACTTGAGTCCAACTATATAAAGGATTGACACCACTCTCTACCCAAAACCTTAAGACAATGGATTAATGGGTCTTTCATCTTTATATAGTGCTCTACTTTCTCATTTCTATCCAATGTGGGACATAGACTCACATTTGGATTCCCAACAAGCACCACTACTAGTACTCAGCACCCTTGCCGAGATTTCCTCTAAGTATTCGCACCACTCTTTGTACACAGCAACCTTAACCGAGATTTCCTTTGAGTATTCGAACTAATCCTAGTACACAACAACCTTGTCAAGATTCCTCAACTCAAACTAAGTTCAGTTGTAAGTACTTTAATTCTCTTTGGAATTGCAATCAACGATTCCTTACAAGTAGTTCAGAATATATCTCTCACAGAGAGGATTTGATTACAATACAATGCAATCTAAACACTCGAGGTGTTTCTCTCTTCTATTTTACAATGGTAAGAAATATGACGCTTAAGCTCGAGAATATCTCTTTCTTGTTTTCTCTTTTTTTCTCTTTTCTTCAGCTCAAATATATTCTTTTTCTTTGAACTCTTTCTCTTCATTTTAGGATGGATTTTTTGTTGTAAGATTTTCTTACGCTCTTTAGTTATCTTCTTNAGAGATCATATATTTACAGACTTCATGGATATATGTCTGTTAGACTGGATTTGTAATTGATAATCGTGATACTTGTGTTTTCTCTTTCTTCTTTTCGTAGCAGCCGTTGTGTAAGTCAACTTTGTCAGAACATACATGCTTTTTCAGTCCTTTGCTTGAAGTATGTTGTACAATCTTTTTAGACTTTGCTTCAAGTGAGGAATATTCTGTAAATATATCCTTTGTCTCTAACGTTCACTTTTTGATATTTGACCTGTAGCACTATGAATGCGTGTAGATCGCTTATCTACAAAATTAGAGTAAATTGTACATGCAACATATATGTCTTTTCTTATCACTTTTTTTTGTTTTTAAACGTTGAACATTTAATGTCATTTAATGCTTGCTCAAAACAAAAAAGTGTTATTTATTTTCTACCGTTAGGTAATATTTTTCGGTTAAGCTCTTTTCACAACGAATACCTAACATAAATATATACTTCATCATAAGATAAGGTATTTGTTAAGCTCATGATATCGTCTGGTTAAGTAAACACCTTTTTAGATATTATCATTGGTCAGATACTGTTTAGCTTATTTAAGCTTTCTTACATTTTAACAATTAAGTCTTTTAAAAATATTTTGTCAGAGAAATTTTGTCGACCTATTTTGTTTTCGAGAGAAACTGAACACCTATTTGAGGTATTATAAGCATTGAACGTTTTGTTCAATCTCTCTTGAATGTTTTTAGATAAGACATTGTCTAATTATGCGTCTGAGTGTTTTATCTTAGATGTTATCTATTCCTAAGACCTAAGTATTTTTATATGTTTTCAATGTTTGAGATTCATGTTCTAAGTTGTGTGTATTTTAGGGATTTTAACTCTAAGTCTTGTGTTTTCATCTTAGGTTTTAATGTTATTTGATTAAACTTTACAGTATGAAAGTATTTGATCATATAAACAATTTTATCTTTAACAATGTGATTGTTAATAAAAATATTAATATAATATTTATATAAAAATTAAATTTAACCTTAATTTAAAGAAGAATAAAATTTTTTAATTTAAAAAAAATAAGATTGAATTAAACAAAAATAATTAATATGAATATCAAATTAAATATAAAACATTAACTATAACCAATAAATCAAATCAAACAAAATGGATATTAGAACTGTTGAATAAATCCAAAGAAAATAAAAACTAAATTATTATTTAAGTCCAAATTTTAGTATTAATTTTACTTTTTTAATATAAATTATTTTATTAATCTATTTTCACATTTTATATAATTTTTAATTAAGTTAATCTTACTTTAATATAAAATGGTCTATATTAAAATGGAAAAAATATTTATTTTATAATCAACTTTTAAGAATACATTTTTTTTATATATTTAATATTATTTATTATTAGTAATTTTTTTAATTATCATATATAAGATGCGATGTACATACGTTTTTATACTACTAATTATTTTTATTTTATTTATTATCATTAATGAAATATATACAGTTTCGTATTAACAAATAATTTTTGTTAGAAATAATTATTTCAAATTTAATTAACTTTTAGAATGTAGTGGTAATTAAAAAAGTTTTATCCAAATAAAAAATTAAAATAAAACTCAAATTCGTTAAATTTAATTATCTTGTGCAAACAAAAGATTTAAAATATACAAGTTAAGCTTTTTAAAATGGAAGAAAACTTAAAGTTTGAAGAATTCCATACTATTGTTTGCAGCAAAGATGTGGCTCTCAAGAAGTGTAAGGGTTTCTCTTCTTCCTTCCATTGCCAAGTTTCCTCCTTTTCTTCCAATGCACAATTCCCTCTTTTGCTCTCACTCTCACTCTCAAACTTCCTTACACGACGACGCCGTCTCACAATTCAATCGTTTGCTTCATCAGCGTCATGTTCCTTCCATCTTCGAATTTGGAAAAATTTTGGGATTTCTTGTGAGGATGAAGCAGTACTCTACCTCTATTTCTCTTATCAAGCAAATGGAGCTCAAGGGAATTCTATGTGACCTTGCTAATCTCAACCTTCTCATGAATTGTTTCTGTCACTTACACAAATTGGCTTTTGCTTTCTCTGTATTTGCCAAGATTCTTAAACGGGGTTATCATCCAAATGCCATAACCTTAAATACAGTCATGAGAGGTCTATGTGATAACGGTGAGGTCAAGGAAGCCCTCAATTTTCACGATAAAGTTGTAGCAAAAGGATTTCGACTCAACCAATTTACTTATGGGATACTAATCAATGGATTGAGCAAAATAGGAGAAACTGAAGCCGCCATCGAATTGCTCAGAACGATTCAAAGTCCATCAACAGTAATGTATAGCATTATTATTGACTCTTTATTAAAAGAAAAACAACCAAAGGAAGCTTATGGTTTGTATTCTGAGATGGTTATTAAAGGAATTTTTCCTAATGTTGTTACTTATAGTACTCTAATTTATGGCTTTTGCTTAGTGGGACAGGTAGAGGTAGCATTTGGCTTCCTAAATGAAATGCTATCAAATAACATCAGGCCAAATGTTTATACTTATACTATATTGATTGATTCATTGTGTAAGGAAAGAAAACTAGGAGAAGCCAAGAATGTGTTAGGTGTGATGGTGAAAGTTTATGTGAAACCTAATGTTGTTAGCTTTAATGCTCTAATGGATGGGTATTACTTAGTTAATAAAGTGAAGAATGCTAAACAAGTATTCAGTGCAATGACCCACATGAGAGTGAGTCCTGATGTTAGGACCTACACTATCATGATAAATGGTCTCATAAGGAACAAAAGGATGGATGAGGTTATAAATCTCTTTCAGGAAATGCACGACAGGAATATGGTTCAAGATACTGTGACTTACAATACTCTTGTTGATGGTTTATGCAAAACTGGAAGAATCTCTCATGCTTGGGATCTTTTTCATGAGATGTGTGGTAGAAATCAACAAGCAGATGTAATCACGTATAATTCTTTGATTGATGGTTTATGCAAAAATCAACATCTAGACAAGGCAATTGAATTATTGAGGAAAATGAGAGAGAATGGAATTCAGCCCGATATGTACACTGTAAATATACTTATTAATGGGATGTGTAGAGGGGACAAACTTAAGAATGCACAAGAGATTTTTCAGGATCTATTGAATAAAGGTCACAATCCCGACATCCCTACTTATAATGTTATGATAAGTGGTCTTTGTAAAGAGGGTTTGCTTGATGAGGCATTGACCTTGTGGTCCAAAATGGAAGATAGTGGTTGTTTATCTAATGTTATAACTTTTGAAATAATTATCTCTGCCCTCTTTAAGCATGGTCAAACTGAAAAGGCAGAGAAATTTTTTCACGAAATGATCTCTAGAGACTTGTTGAAATGATGAGAGGTGACCCCTTATTTGAATAACAAGTTACATTTATGTGGTTGTCATAGAATGTGCATGAACGGTTTGTAAATTGTGTTAGATGAGTTGGTTTATGTTGTAACCCCTGTGGCTGATGTTTTCTTGATCTACTCTACATTTTGATTGCTATCAAACTTCTGCATCCTTTGACATTACATTTTACTTGTAGAATTTGTTTAACTGATTAGTAGAAAGGTTGAAATCAATGGTTTTATTGTCTTTCAAGACCAAAACTATGACCTCACTTACTATGTCTAAAATCTTGATGATTTTTTTTATTTCCAACGGTTTGATATTCCCTATTCATGTTTGTCAGAGACCAAATATGATTTTTCTTTAGGGCCTTCAGTGTTGCACTTCAGGAACCATTCCCAAAGAATAAGCACACTTGCGAAGCTTAGTGATCTTAACCTTGGCAATAATCATCTTCCTGATACGTCTATGCCTAAAGAACTTTTAAGTCTTTCTGAATTCTTCCAATAGCAGAATCTCACATGTCTATTTCTTACTCTCACTGGATTAATTGCAGGTTCAATACCATCAGAACTTGGTAATTTAGCACAATTGGATACATTGTACCTCCATAATAATTATTTGGAAAATTTCCTGGTTTGTTTTTATTTCCCATATATACCTTCGCTGTATGAACATTATGCAGCATATTATCTCACTTCATAACATGGAGATGAGCAAGCTGAAGTCTAAAATAACTAGAGATATACCACTTCTTGTGTGTATGAAGGATCATGGCACAACTTCCTTTCATTCAAGTATGGTTATACATAATCAGCTGATAAAGTTCTTACTTAGTTATATATGTAGAAATTACATAATTACAATGATAAAGTTGTTAGATTAATTAGATAGCCATATATAGAACTCAAATATTGTATTTGCTGTTGAGTAGAGGTTGCTGAAGACTAATCTATGCTGTCAGAGAATTGGAAACCAAAGTAATAAAAAAGTCAAATAGAGAAGTGGCAATAACTGTTGAGATTAACTAGGAGAAAATAATTGGAGCGTCCTCTGATATTATTTTAACATCCTCCCCTGATTTCTTCGTGATCTTCACAGCAATTCTCTTCATTGGATGCATACACAAATGAATTTTTAAGTGGCCTTGAAGTGTTTATGACTTTTACTATATATATTAAAACTATAAAATTAATAATTGTAGTAGATTGTTCTCATATTAAGACTGACCTGTTATGATGTTTGATCATCATTCGGGTTCTCAGAATAGCTGTAATGAAGAGTGCAGAGTTTTGGAATGCAGGGTTACAATAACTAACAAACTCTTATTTATTTATTTTGTTTGTGGTATTTGCGTTGCAGAAATTTGGATAGATGTATCAGGTTATATTATTCTTGTATTTGGTTCCTTTCTAAATATTAGTGTTTGAAGTAGTGGGGTTGAGTTCTTGAGTTTACCACAGCACTGCATGTGGTATCTGACAATAAAACTAGATCTTGGAGCTTTAAGGCTTAGCAGTTATGAGTTTGAAGTTGTTTGAAGAAGTTGTGCTTAAGAATGGCTCAGTTGTNACTTTGTTTTTCTATATTAATAAATTCTGAATATATAGTTAAGCAATGCAAATTTTGTTGAAAATTCTTAGTTGGATATAATATATATATATATATATATATATATATATATATATATATATATATATATATATATATATATATATGCTGAATTTGAAATCGAATATTTATAAGTTATTTTGTCATTTAAAAAAATATAAAAATTAAAATTATACATATTTTAAAATTTACTGTAATTTATTTTTTACGAAATTTCTTGCAAAATTATTAGTAGAAAAAATATACTTACAAATTTATTTTTACAAAGAAAATTACGAATGAATTTATTTGTAAGAAATTACTTGTGAATTTAAACTACGCAAGAAAATTATTTGTGAAATTTAAATTTGTAAAGAAAAAGTATACGTTGTTTTTGAATTGATTTTTTGAAACGAAAAATTGCCGTGACATTTTTTTGGACGAAAATTCGGCGCGAATATTTTCCATAAACAATTTGGATAAAATATTTGCAAGAAATTTCTTGTGAATTTTTTAATTTCAAGATAATTATCTTTACTTTCCCATTAATGTTCATAAGAAAAATGAAAAAGAAAAACACTTTTCTTACAAATTTTTGTAAGAAATCTTAAGAAAAAATCTATGAAGTGTGGAAAATTCTAGTAGTGATAGAAATTCATGTGGAAAAAAAGAAAAGTGTAGTTAATTATGTTTTAACTGCATTTTCAATTCATCTTGTTGTAAATTAATAATGACTTTTCCTCTTTTTCCTCTTAGCCTTATTAGTGTATGCAATGTCTTATATACTAAATTCACTTCATCAACCCATATTCATGTTAAATCTTTCTAAAATATTTAATTTTTTATTGAAACTATTGTAATCGTGTTTAATAATTTTTTATATTGAATTTAGACCATAACTATTGCGAATTTTCATTATTATTGGTAATATAATACTACACATTTTCAAAAATAACATTTTTTATTACAAAAAAATATCATATTTCTTATAAGTTTTCTTTTATCAATAACGCACCATTGGATATAAGCCTATTGAAGAATTTCATTATAAGTTGGTAGTATATTTTTAAGTCTTTGAAATTAATGGTGGTTATGCTTTAGTGATCTTTTATATTAGTTTTGCGTAGTAGTTATGATTAATTCAATTTTAATTTAAATGTAATGTAGTTGCAGATAAATTTCATTAATTATTATTTTAAATAAATATTATAATTTATTGAGTTGTATTCATATTTTCACTTACGGATTTGTAAATGAAATAAATAAAAATAATAGTAGGAAAAATCTACCTATAAAAACATTGATTTGAAACCGTTTTATATTAAAAATCATGGTTGATTTTATTTCTTAATTCATTTTAGGTTTAAACCCTTTAATCGTCCCTATTTTTAGGGCAGTTTCCCATTTTGATCCCTTTCTTATCAAAATCTCCAATTGAGTCCTTAAAACTGTTAATTTGATTCAATTGGGTCCTTTCCATTAAATTTAGTTAACGATGTTAAATTTTTACTGAATCAGAAGGTTGATGTGTAATTTTTTTTTAAATGTGGCATCAGAAAGTTAAATACGTGGAATAAGTCAAATCCATGTAAGCTCGTAGCAAGGTATCCTCTTCTTTCCCTTTGCTTTTGAACTTCCTGATCAAAATCATGACCAATTCCAACTCCAACCCAAAGGCAGATCCGATCCTAAATTTTAACATCCAGATTCGAATACAACTGCAAACCCTCAACTTCAACTTCAAAACCTCTTCCAGATTCGTAACTAACTCCCAAGATTCCACCGCCGCGTCACATCTGAAGCCAGAACCCTCCGCCACCGATAAACACAAGCAACTCCTCGATTCCAAACTCGAACCTCCCGAGAAAGGTGACGGTAAATCGTGGAGCTCGACGCCGTTGAACTCCTCGTTGAGCACATCCACTTCTACCAGATCTGCGGGAAAGGTATCAAGTTCTGCAATATGTATATTAACATATATTTTAGTAACATTTTAAAAGATGACGAAATATGAAAGCAAGTGGTGGAGGATGATGACGAAAATCCAATGTTGACGACTGACAATGGATTTGAATTGGGTAATTGCTTTGGGGGTTAGGAGTTGCCAGAAAGGTGTTTTTTTTATGATTGTGAGTGCATTGATGATTACTGTATAAATGACTACTTAGATATGAAAGATGAGATTAGTGGTTCCAGATTTGTTCAATGATGAATGACTGATAACTTAATCTTTCTTGACATAAGTGAAAAAGAAAACACATGAAGATGAAGCGGGGTACGAGATTTTCAATTGAATCCCAAATTCAATTTAATTTAACCCTAAACCCCTAAATTGCAACTGGAAAGTTTCCAGATTGCAGCACACCTCCGCCTGAGAAGAAGAGTCAAAGAAACTTCCCCATGACGGAATTCGTTTTAATTTTACCAGGATAAAAAATATTTTACCCAATTAAAAATTAGACATTTCATCAAGTGTTTTTATGTTTTTTTTTTTAAATTAATTGATGCAAAAACGGGGAAGAAAGAAGAGCTAAACTGGAAACGTAGATTGGAGATCATCAATGGGGTGGGAAGGGGTTTGCTTTATCTTCATGAAGACTCTCACAACTGCATAATCCATCGCAACATAAAGGCTAGTAACATCTTACTGGATGAAAAATGGAGCCCTAAGATAGCAGATTTTGGTCAGAATAGCCTTATTTTAAATTTTAATTTTTGTCAAATGCCAGGTTTCATCACTTTCTTGCCACGTTTCAATCCTACAAAAGCCATGTTTACATAAATTAACACCTCATCCACCCTACTGTGCAAAAATTTCACGGTGTTAACTTTTTTTAACGGAAAGGGTCAATTTAATTAAAATTGACTCTTTTGAGGACCCAATTGGGAGTTTTAATAAAATGATGATGAAATTGGGAAAGCATCCCAAAAATAAGGACAATTAAAGGGTTTAAACCTTCATTTTACGGCAATACGTAATTTTCTGTAAAAGCATTATTTGCCACCTGAAGTACAGAGGATCAAGGTAGATGGGGCTTGGCCACAATCATTGGCGGTAAAATCATCAAAGTGAGAGAGGACCCGACCTTCTTCCTTCACCTAAATGCTATCCTCTAAGGCACAAACTTTAAATCTTGCAGACACTGAATCATGGACGACAGTATCTTCAGTCCGCCACGCTCACGCTAAAGGCAAGCCCACCCTTTTCTCTCACCCCTACGTACCTCCAAGCCATTGATAGCCATGGGCGCAAGCGATGAGTGTAATAAAGAGACATTTCATCTTTCACCGTGGGAGTGTGAGTATCCGTACTAAGGATTATAACAGAGTCAAAACAACATTGTCCATGTCCTCTCACGCCGCCTCCTCCGTTGCGTGCCCTCACTCTCCGCCCACCGCCGAAACCCTAGCAGGGGATGAAAGAGTATGAAAAGGAGATATGAAGAAATCGAGAAACTCCGTGATGTGGTGCGCGATGACGTCAACCAAAACCTCTATTCCTCCACCATCTTCTTCACTGAGCATATCGCAGCAGCCAGTACAGTCATACAACGCTCTCGGAATTCTCCGCTCCGCCCGGTCCGGTCTCCGCGGCATTCGCCACATATACCGAGTCTTCCGACAGCAACGAAACCCTCTCCAACGTTGTTTCAAAGCTGGCTTCACCCAACACCAACTTTATTTCAGCATAATACTCAATCAAGATCAAATATGGGCCCAAATCAGCAAAGCAACACATCTCCCTTTGGCCGGCCAAAAGTGAAGCCGCCGATGTCAGCGATTCAATCCTTTCGCTCCCCCTTAGGCGCGCCAGAGAGAAGTTTCTCCCAAGACAGCATCGCAGTTTCCACCGCCAGCGCCACCTCGTTGCCTTCGTCGGCAAGGACCACAATGCTTCCATTACACCCACCATCAGCTTGTTAAGCCCGAGACCTTGCTCACATCGGAGTTGATCATCGCTCAAACGACGCCATCAACCAATACAGTCGCGTCATCCGGACCAGCCTCCATGACGACCACTCCTGTTGCGAGCACCAAGGCATGACCTTCACCATGCCAAGCGCCATCGGACAACGTCTCATCATCACACAACTACTACAGTCAGTTCATGAGAACAACCCTAATTTGGCTATGCGACCAAGGCAATACCATAGTAACATATATTGCTTGTTTCCGCATGGTTGAATTCATGCTCTCTATGGTTTGACCCCTGAAGAATCAAGGAGTAAAAGTCTTTCTCTACACCAGTTTGGCCATATCTGTTAGCTAACATTCTATGAAACACATGCTGCGAATTGTCAAAGTTTCCAAGTGAGATAGAAACATCAATTTGATGGCGCAACACTTCCTTCACGTAAGAAAGTAGCCTCTGCACTGACAGATTTAATTTTATCCGGACGAAGCAACAACTCACACCTATCGCCCTCTCTTCTCTGCATGGGCTGAACCATAAAGGCGCCGCACACGAACCCTAGCGACACGCGGCCTTCGACCGCGACTTGACAGCCACCACCCCGTCGCTGGGAGCACTCTTCGAAGGCTCCAACCGGAACCTTTCCATCGTCGACTCTTTGTTAAGGAACAACCCTTTACTCTCTTTGAATAAAACAATCCAATGGTTACAGGAAACCGCTGCAGCCAGCACTGAAAACAAAACCTTCTGACCCGCGACCCCATCTCCTTAAGGATGACCGCCTCAATGCCTTGTCTAGGGGGCACCGCCACTTCCTTTTCTTCTCCAACGAAATCATCTGTTAAACCCCTAATCTACAAAACTGAATCAACATAAAACCCAAGGAAGCAAGACTCCATAATCGCTAATCGCAAAGACAAAACGAGATCAAAATACCTCAAATTCAGGGAACCCTAAAAAACCGAATCGGAAAACGATCCTCTCAACAGCCGCGCCGGCTTCCCTTGCAACGCATCACCAACATAGGCTTTCTCTTCCACGTTTTTTACAAGACCAAGCGCCACCAGCCGCCATACTCATTGAAACCATATATCGCCCAAACAAAACCCTCAGGACATTTCGGCCTCATCATCAGCCGCACCACGTTACACACGGCATCGTTCGGTTCAGACTCCATCTGCATCACTGCTGATACTTATAACTAAAGTGCTAGCGTCCTTCAGGGTAGTTCGAACTCTCACCCTCTCTTCTCCGCAGGGGTTAAACCCTAAAGATGTCGTCGGCAAACCCTAAAGACGCACAACCTGCGACCACGACTTAACGGCCGTCACGCATCGGCACTGCCGAAGACATAATATATATATATATATATATATATATATATATATATATATATATATATATATATATATATATATATATATATATATATATATATA
>NC_028359.1:17143592-17150435 GCF_000741045.1 Vigna radiata var. radiata | reverse complement strand
CTTACTATCAGAAAGCACGAACCACCGAGTCCGGACGCCCACTTACTATCAGAAGACACAGACCACCGAGTCCGGACGCCCACTTACTATCAGAAGGCACGGACCACCGAGTCTGAACGCCCACTTACCATCAGAAGGTACGGACCACTAACGCCGAATGCCCAATTATACAGATCAGCAAATAAAGTCTCCCTCAAACTTTTAAGTCCTTTAGTTAATCGTGGCTAAAGCCTAACGCTTCACTCAGACTTGGGGGGATGATGTACGGTATGATATCTAGTATGAGCGGTTACAAAGAGTAGCCGGTCGGTCCGCGTTTATGTTGGGCCTTAATAGGGCTAATTCTTGTTATTGGGCTTGTAGTCCACCAGAATCAAAGATATCTTAAAATAATATCTGACATTAATCAACCGGATTTTCAGGTAAGTTTGTTAATATTCTATTCTGTTTATATTGGGCTTATGTTAGTTTAAGATCCATCAGACAAATTATAAATAGAGGAAGAAGACCACAAACCAGGTACGCTCAAATTACATTCCAGTTTACATCCTCACTGAATTCACTCAGAGATCTCATTCTCTATTCTGACATCGAGAACTATCAATTTAAGAACCAAGGTTCTTCTATACCAATCCCTAACTTGGGCGACTGGGCGTCGGAGTGCCATTGCAGGTACCTCCCCCCGCTGGTCAAAGCTTGAAGATCATTGGATGGTCAAGGTTAAAGCAAAGTGAGCAGTCAAGATCTAGGAAAAGCAAGCAACCCGATCAATCCAAGCCAGTCAGAAAGCGAGAAAGCCACCACAGTAAAGAAGGGCGTTATCAATGGCCAAAATCCCTCGGAAACAACCAAAAACCGTCAGTAATGACCTATTACCGACAGCTTACCGATGGTCTGAAAGCCGTCGGTAAAACCCTTGTCGCTAACCTTTAGCGACGACTTTTGCCCTTCAGTAATTACCGAGGGACAAAAGCCTTCAGTAATTACCGAGGGGCTAAAGCCTTCGGTACTTACCAAGGGACAAAAGCCTTCGGTAAATAAAAGAATGATATTTTTTAAAAGACACACCCCTGAACATTATAATTTACACCCCTGGAACATTATAATTTTTAAAAGACAAGCAAAAATATATCAAAGAAGGAAAAGACATGAATTTAAACACTTTTCTAAACAAATAAAAATTAAAGAATGAGATTCAAGGCCAAAACAACAGTACAACTGACCAAGGTCTAAAACAAAGGGTGTCTTATGTGGCAAAAGTCTCAAAGCTAAACATCTACATAAAACTGTAAGAAGAAAATGCCCTACAGTTCTTTGGGCCCAGAGAAAAAGAAGGGGAGAAATGAAGAAAATTGAACAAAATAAATACATAAAATTAGACATGGCTTTGGCTTTGCTTCCCTAATCAAGTCAACTGCACTACACTTATGCCAGACAACTAGTTTGCCTCATGCAACTGCTTGGATTGTTCCATTTGATCTAAAGCCACGACCCTTCCACGATATCCACCCCTGCTGCTGCAGCTACGACCTACAACAAAATTTAATTACAATTGTTAAATAAAGTTAAATGCATCTTATTAGTTAACTTAATATAAGTCACATTAACAAAATTTATTGCCACATAGAGCATCTTAATAAGCTTAAAAATTTAAAAGTACTGGGTGGAAAATATCAAAAAGTTGAATTGGACAAGATGATTGAATATTTCCCCTTCCCAATTAGCTCTACAAAGCCTAAATCAAAACAGAACATATCTCCCAGTCTTAAAGAGCCAGAAGAATCAAGTTCAATGACTTCCAAAATATCAAGTAAAACTGTAAAAGCCATGCATGAGTCATAATTAATGAGGTAGCAGCTGTTAGTGCTATTTCTAGTTTGGAACACTACAATTGCTTCTTCTTTGGACATACACAGTCCCTTTCACTTCTTCACCTTCTATCTAGCTTTTAAATGTACTGCAACATATATACATTATTTTTACTGTGGTATGTACACTTATGCACGCAACATTATTTCAACTGTAACATGAAAGCTTGAGTTTATTGTAATCATATGCTATGGCAATATAACACCACTAGCCATAGTTATCCATAATTCCCAAAAAATCTCAAAAATCGCAATGGAACCTTCATTATCATTGCAAGTAAAAACCTTGAACCTATATAGGTACTTTTGGTTTGCCTATCAAGTATTTGATATCCAGTTTTACAAAGGAAAAATTATCGAAAATTTGTCAAATTCCAAAATGAGTCTGAGTGATTCCCAAAACTAATATGCGGAAATATAAGTCTATTGATAGCTCTCATCCCCTACCCCATTTTTCTTCTCATTTTGATGGTGTAATAGTAATGAAAATGACATAAGTTGATTAATTTGTATAACCATGTGTTTGCTTGTTTGGACATTTCAGAAAAAAAGAAATGATGGAGCCTTCATTTTCTTTTTTTAGCCTATTGATTTTGAATGAACATATGGCCTATTAGCATTATTCCAGCTCAGGAATCTACACTTATCTCTTCTTCTCAACCTCACTTATTCTCACTCACAGGAAGATTGATAAAGTTGTAAGAGAGCATATTAATTCAGTATGCCCTAGTGGCTGTCAGTGATAATTCAGACTGTTATGATAAGAGAATCCAATTTACATGTACCAATTTTAACAGGCATAGACATGAAAGAAGGTGACATTGCCTAATTCTTTTGACTTTATGATCTAAGAACAATCATAAGGGATTAGGATTCCCTGCATCAATAAAGTAACTGCAAAAAAAGTTTCAATTATAATAACAAAGAAATGTTAGATTTCCGACTAGTCACAATGAGACTAAGTTGCTTACCTGCTTCATTAAAGCAACAACTTCACATAGATTAAAATCAAAAGACAAAGTTTCGAGTTGGACAAAGAACATCAATGGACAAATACACAACCAAAGTTTGCAGCATGCTGAATAGAACATCAATGGAAACCTAAGGCAAGTAAAAACACTAAGATAAAAAAGAAAACAGTAACTATATCAGCAATTCAGAACCTAACAGAGTCATTAAAACAGTAACTATATCAGCAAAACTTTGCTTGTTTATGACTTAAAGCAGATGACCCTTCTTTTCTCCTCAACATGGAAAAGTACAAGCTGTGACCAAACCAAATAATGAGCACTTTCTTCTGGTCATGCATGCATCAAATCTCAAAACTTAATAAAGGCATTTACCAATTCATGTAAAATGATTGAGCTCGTTCCGCAACTTTCTTGTCTTCTAAAGAATTGTTGATGGGTTCAAACCATTTGGTATTCATGGCAACACCAATTCTCCCTCCTTGAGTTTTCTTCCATTCAAACCTTTCTCGTAAGATTGGCCATATCTGGACACCTAAACTCTTAAATCGCACTCACTAAGTAACCTTAAAAACATAATTGTAATACATAATTCTACAAGTTTGATAGCAAAGTCGATATGTTAATGATGTTACACTAATCAAAGTATATGAAAGATGATTTTGGTAACTCTTGTCATATCAAAATACTTACTCAATCTCAGGACTTAGTCAACCTTTGTATCTTTGCTGATGTTCTTCAGGAATATCATAATGTGATATTTTCTGTGATATTGTCATAAAAGGTTTTATTCCTAAATCAAAACCAGAAAAGGAAAAGTGTTAGAGATAGAAAAACTATAGAATTAATGATATAGAAAAAATGAAACCTCTTGAAAGAAGTGTGTCAATTAGACTGTTATAGTAAATGCGTGGCTTGGCGTCGAGTGCTCCCCAAACGACAGAGTGGTGGGCCTCTCCCTCCCTTCCCTCAACCTCCATGGTCCAATTGATTCTCTCTCCCCACTAGTGTACCTCTGCTTCCTTGACCTCCACAAAAACCTCTGCCTCCTTCTCCGCCTTGACATCTCCGACAACAACATTCGCGGCCCAATCCCGAACCAACACCACTTCACTACAACGTCCTCGACACGCCAACCCTCAACAACCCCCACCCCTGTCGCAACACTCACAAGGACCAAAACACGAACCCTAGCCGCAAACCAACCACCAACGAACCGCTGTCAGCGTTCGCAACAACAACCGCTTCAAACCGCCTTAGGGCGACAACCTCACGCTTCAAACAAAGAGTAGGGAATGAAAGAGCGCCACCCAACAACGAACCTTCGTCAGCGCCCATACCAGCAAACTCGCGCCGTCAAACCGTAGCATTGAACCGGCCGACCGCCACCAAAGTTGCAACCCTAAGTTAGGGAGTGAGTTCGACAGGGGGAGACACTTCTACTTTTTGGGAAATTTGGGTTCATTTGATGAACAAGTATTCATTTGAGCTTAAAAGCATCGTAGGCCGTTACCGAAGGACAAAAGCCCTCAGTATTTAATTTCACCAATAGATTACCGAAGGTCCGAAGACCGTCGGTAATACGCATTTTTATTGTAGTGAACCACGTCATCCAGGTCAGTCTCTCGGTCCCTAAAATTTACACCGAAACAATAGGTTTTATGATTAATATCTTAAATAATAAAGTTATTCAACATATCATCCCATATATGTAATTACAAGACATCCAATATCAAACATAATATAGATTAATTCAATCAAAAAATTGTAACACACGAAAATTTAAACTATCGATTATATTATAAAACATGAGAAAGTTTGCACAAAGCTTATATTCATACAAAATGCAAATCTAAACTTACTCAAATATATAAATAGCAATATTTACAAAAAATAAAATATTTCTTCTCTTCCAAATATTCTCCCCGTAGTATTTACGGTCATCCCAAGGCACACCATAAACACATGCAAGGATAAGTTATTGACTTCAAAACATATTATATATAACATTATCATTATTAATTCAATTTGAATAATTCACATCATATTGAAGTAAGATACAAAATTCTTTACCATTATTTAATACTTTATAAAGATTTAACTCCCACACTGAGACTTGGTTCACGGACAATGTTAGTATCACCTTCTCAACCTCAAAAACCGCTCACACTCTACTTCATTCTTTAGTTCACATTCCATTCAAGTAATACTTTCTTCTTCTTTTTTTTGTTGTCTTGGAATTTTGATGTTGTTGGTTGCGTTTTCATGCATTGTTTTTGTTCCATGTTGGCTTTGCTTAGTCTCACTATTTAGTTACTTCAGTTTTTCTATGCCTTTATGCTCTTTTGCATTTCAATTTTGGATTGAAAAAAGTGTGTTCTGGGCTTATTTCTGCCCAGAGGGATGAGCATTTCCATGTTGAGCCCTCTCTTGGCAGAAGAAGGGTTGTTTCATAACGCTCAGCTCGACCCCTTTTTCGCCCAGCGCAGGGTTCCAGAGAGCAATTTTTTGCTCTGGCGTCCTGCCCTATTTGTTCTAGTGGCACATTTTATTACTGGCACTAAGTGTGCAGTCCAAGATGCTGATGACAGAAGGAGAGGACCACACACACCATGGCTATCAAAATCGGATGGAGATTCATCTTTTATTTAGTTTGTTTTTTTTTTAAGATAGTATTGTTTAGTATTCTGTTTTTACTCTTTAGCTTTAAACTTTAGTATTTAAATTTCAGTTCATAGTGATTTAGAGCTATGTGAATTGGTTAGTTGGAAAATATAATAATGGTCTATTGAATTTGAGTGAACTATGTAATTAATAATAATAGTTTCTATTTGCTAACAATTGAAATTTGTTGGTTAAATTGAGATTATGTTGTTTTCGTTAAGCATAATTTGCAGTTGCTGTCTATAAGACAGGAAAAATTCTAGAAAAAGTGTGGTTTGAATAAAGTTTTTAAGACTTTTTTGTAAATAATTGTTTAAAAGCACTTTTTGTAGGGGTTGGAAGGTCTACAATAAGTATTAAACATTTAAGTATTTTAAACATCGTTTAGGAAAATTTTTAAAAACAAAAATAATAAGACAAACTTTTTTTTATACTGTTTCGCTTTAAAATGAATCACGTCTAGTTTCCTTTTAAGCACTCTTAAAGGGTTCCATTAATGTAAAAAATTATAACACGAGTTTAACCATTTCTAGTATTACAACTAACCCAACTGGTTAGAACGAGTTTCATCACTACTCCTGATATAAACTATTCCAACTAACTAGAGTGTTTAACTTCACCGAGTTAAACTTACAAGTGCTTAACTCATTTCTAAATATGAAAACAAAAAATTATTTTTCAAAATACAAGAACAAAATATAGCTCTCGTAGAATGAATATGAAATCAATATAAAGATATTATGAAAACTTGTAAAGAAACTTTTCTTTTTCAAAGAACAAGTCCTAGACAATGTAAACTTTAAAGAGAAAACAACAGCGTGAGCGTATGCAAAGATAATTCTTTTTTTATTCTCTTCATACAGTCCTCTTTAAATAGACTTCTTCGAAAAAGATCAATTACTCATAGCTTTGACTTTCTTATAGGGATATTGATACATCAAGGCTTGATGTACTCTTGCAGATCCGTGAGACCAGAGTTGAAAGGAAGCAAACGGTGGTTGCACTCCAATGGAACAGTACCGGTGGCTGGTGTGCAGATGCAGATCTGGAATTTTGGAGGTGTTGGCAGCGAAAAATGAAGTGTATGGAAGGGTGATATGGATGTTAGCTTGAAGGAATGGATCACAACTCAGAAGGCTTCCAACAAGTGGAAGAAAGTTGCAATGGAGAAGCAAGCTTGGGAAATGACTCTTGGAGAAAGAAGTTTGCTATTCATTTCAGCAGAATTTCTTTACAATATTCCAAAAGTGCAGATACAAGCAATGCCTAAGAGGTTTTATAGGCTAACCTCTCGGCCATGAGCATGGAAAATGCTAAGATCCGTAAAATGTGGATCTAAGCCA
>NC_028359.1:17136152-17142027 GCF_000741045.1 Vigna radiata var. radiata | reverse complement strand
TAGTACACAAATCATCCTTAATGTATGAACTAGACAACCTAGATGAATAAAAAGACATTTTTGTTTCTAAAAGTTTTCTTGTGTTACAACTACTTAGATTTCACCCAAGAACAATTTCCAGGTAAGGGAGGTGAATCACTAGGATTGCTTAAGTACCAAGCCTTGTCCTTGCCAAAATTGTTCTAGGCTACTCACTTAGTTGTTACTTGCAAGATTACTTTTAAAATCACAAAATAAGACTCAAAAGCAAATCAAAAACAAAGGAAAACAACAAGTTGGGACTCTAAAATCAGACTCTAGGCGCGCTCCTAATTCGCAACTTAGTAAAAGCAAATGATAAAACTTGAATGGAAATAGAAAAAGTAAAGGTGAGGTCTCCTAGGTGAGGCTTAGACTTTGGATCTAAGACACACTCACCATCTACCCAATTTTAGGTTGAGACTTCTTGAGTCTAGTTAACAAATGAGGGAAGAGCACTTATGAACTCTACCACCTCACTTGCTTGAATTGGCCCTTTACACACAAAAAATAAATGAACATTTACAAAGGAAAACTTAGTGAAATGAAAAAGGAAACATGAATAGGCTAAGGAGATTAATGTGTGCGGCTTTGGCTTCTCAAAAAACAGGTGTGGATTAGATTAATTCACACTAAACTCTCAACTGCAAGTGATTGCACTCTGCACAAAAGTGTTGCTGCACTCAACAGAAATCTGCTGCTGCATAATCCAGAGACTGATGCTGCACTGTGTCGGACAATTCTGGTGCAGAATTTGTCTCGGCTTTCCTTATCCAAGAGCCATCTTCTTGCACTTGTTTCTCATCATTGAACCTTCTTTGATGCTTCCACTTGTGGTAATCAATCTGAATTACAATTCACCTATCCAGCAACACCAATTAGCCACAGTATACATCACTATAATGCCAGCAATTTGCAACCAAACTGACAGCCACACAAGACCTTTTGTCAAATAGGTTGTGTGCAGAATTGCCAAAAACTCAAAATCAAACAATTAAATGGCTAACAATCAAGGAGGCACTTCAAAAGGATCTTAGGAATGGCTCTAGAACAGAGTAATAAAACAATAAAAGACCAGAAGGCAAAAATTGTACGCAATTCAGTTATGCAATGAAGTTGAGCAATCTGTTTGTTAAAATGTCTCAATGAACAAACATAATTTTGACAGCAAAGTGATAATTGTGCATAGGCAAATTCGATTTGGGGTGTACTAGTCCAATTATGCCTTTTAATGATATCACAATCTCTTTTGGCAGTATTCTTTTAATGTTTTATGGACCAAAGGCTGTTGCTACACCAATATTTTTGAATCAAACAACAATTACACTTTGGAATGAAACAAACTCTGCATAGCTCTCGGCAGTACAATTTGGACTGGAAAATTGAAGATGTGCTATATGCAAATTGCACAGAACTGACTAGATGCACCTTATGATGATTCTAACATGTTTCACAAATGAAATATGACTTGTTTAATTATATATTGTGGACAGAAACAGTGCAGAATCAAATTTGACTAGTGTAGTTCCTTATACAGCTCAATTTTCACAACTTGAGTAGTCAAAATTCAGAAAATGAGTTAGACTTGACTTTGGACTTTGCAATTGGCTTGAAAACAGTATTTGAAAATTGCTCAAAACAGCAGAAACATGATACAGATGATTGGCAATGATATAATACACAATCTTACTCAACACGCATATTTGACTACCAAGGATGAGTGCAGATCGGTTAACTGCATTTGACAACCACAATTGAACATTCCAACATTGAAACCAACCGAAGAATAAATCTACTTCATGATTAAAATGGTTCAGGTATTGCATCAGGAAGTTTTAGTTCAACAGCATAGTAAACCAGAATTTGACCAATGCAACAATAACTGATTTTGCTGAAACAAACTTTCCAGAAATAGAAATGTACAGATCTGAGATGGATGGCACAAATTAAACACCTGAGCTCTTCTCATAACCGATCATTGCTCTTAATCGGTGTAGCCAAATCCAGTACAATGTCAGCTAGTTAAAACTTGGTTTAAAAACCAGATTTGATGACAGAAAAGCAAAGTTAACTGGACATGACCGAGACATACATTTAGATGCTCAAACTAAAAAAAACTCAAAACAAAAACAAGGATTAACCGAATGAAAATGCAAATGACTCAAGAAAACACAGCTAGCATCAATTAAAAACTCATACAGAACCTAAACACCATAGCAAAGATGTCGAGACAGAGATGAAGAGAAGAACAAAATCAATACAGTGCAGGAAATTTCTGATAGAGTGGAAATGAAGGAAGTGACTTATCTCACGGTTCTAGCTTGAACCATGCTCTGAATACCACTTGATACATCAAGGCTTGATGTACTCTTGCAGATCCGTGAGACCGGAGTTGAAAGGAAGCAAACGATGGTTGCACTCCAATGGAACAGTACCGGTGGCTGGTGTGCGGATGCAGATCTGGAATTTTGGAGGTGTTGGCAGCGGAAAATGAAGTGTATGGAAAGGTGATATGGATGCTAGCTTGAAGGAATGGATCACAACTCAGAAGGCTTCCAACAAGTGGAAGAAAGTTGCAATGGAGAAGCAAGCTTGGGAAATGACTCTTGGAGAAAGAAGTTTGCTATTCATTTCAGCAGAATTTCTTTACAATATTCCAAAAGTGCAGATACAAGCAATGCCTAAGAGGTTTTATAGGCTAACCTCTCGGCCATGAGCATGGAAAATGCTAAGATCCGTAAAATGTGGATCTAAGCCACGTAGGCAAGCAATGTGATACATGTGATGCCTTCTAGAAAGCTTATTTAACATGTGCAAGTAATGCTAAAAGAAATACATGCGCAGATGGAGGGAAAGAATCATAATGCAGCCCCTATGTTGATAAGAGCACCCCTCCTTATGTGACAATGACCATTTTATCCTTCTCCTTGGTTATGTTTAGTGGTCTTTATTTATGGGCCTTGGGCCTCGCGTATCATATACCCTTTTAGTATGAGGTCAAAAGTCATGCTACATCTTGCATGACAACTGCGTTGCGTGTATGGAGGAGATAGATAGAAGGTATGAAGGAAACATTCCTAAAATATCTTCTTATCTCTAAGTATTCTTCTGATTTTGATGCAGACTTTTGAATAAAGACTTGTACTGAAATGATATGCACAAAAAAAGAGCAAATAACATACAAAATAGTACCATTATGTACATGCATTAAAGCGTTAGACGATCCTAAGTGTTTAGTCATTATACGTGAATAAGCGTTTAGGCATTATCTATTTGAGTAACGTATAATGTTTAGGATATTTTTTATGTATAGCATTTAGCGCTTGTGTTTTCATCCTATACAGTTTGCTTTGTTAAATTTTATTTCTTTTAGACGCTTTGTTAAACTTCAAAATAAGATTTGTTTAAACGATTTGTATTAACACTTTCGTGTTAGTATGTTGAGAATGTAGTCATTGTTTTAAGTGTGGTTAATGGTTGTGACATGCTGAATGGAAACTTCTAGAAACTAAAAACATAATCATTTTTCTTATATGTCTACAAAAATGATTAGAATCAATTTCATTTTTCTTCTATTGTGCATTATTGTTTGATCCAAATAGCCAATCTTGTTCTTCACGGAGAGAACCTTGCAAACTTTTGAGCATTAAAAGACATTTTACTTCATCATTGAGCTTTGTTTGAAAAATAATCAACCACCGCACTTTGAGTTAAGAGAGCAAACATTTCATAGTCATTAGCATGATTCAAGTTTGGGAGAAGTTGTTTAAGTACATATATAAAGAACAATATAGAAAGGGTTGTGGTTCATGTTATACGACAATGTTAGATATTGTTTTCATTAAAAAACAAGTGAATGCGTTTGTTTATAAGAGAGTAAAATGGTAAGTTCATGAGTTGACCTAATGCTAAGTTCATGAGTTGACCTAATTGCTTTCATTTTTAAAAGTACATTTGCTTACTAGAAATATAAGTTTCCTTCTTAGATTAGTGGCAATGCATCCAATAAAGCCCTTATGATGTTTTCGTGTTTGTGAATTTTTTAACTCTATTTAAACAGAAAGAAAAGCTAAATTATATAAAATTAGTGGTGGAATAGATAAAAACACACATTCTTATACATTAATGTGCTTAAGTAAAAGACTTATTATAATGAGGAAAAGTTTTTTAGTTGATCAATGAAAACATTTTATCATGATTGTTTGTCCCTTATAAAATATTTGCATACATTTTTGTGATAAGTGAATTTGAGGACCATCACTGAGACTTTACTTGGAAACACATTTTTTTAAGATTTAATTAGAAATAGAGCATACATGAATTTAAAGTGATTGAGTGAACTTGTTTATCCGTTGATATTCTATTATTGATAAAGTGTCTTTCTCCTGCAAGTTAGCTCTTGTTTTAGGACAAACAAATTTCTAAATTTAATGAAGTTGATAATGCTAATTGTTAGAACTATTGTTAGTCATTTTACATTAACAAAATCACACCTTCCTTAGCTTTTAACTTAGTTCTCATTTTGACCTTTTTTTTTCTAAGTTGTTGAATTTTGATTACTCTTATCTAATTATAGCATTATTATCTATAAATTTTTGTCTAATAATTAAACAAGAAACTTTTATATCTAGCAAAGCAAGTTTGGAATACAAGGAAACATGGGTAGAAGGTCAAAGTTGTAAACTACAAATGAGTAACTACATTGAGCTCCACGTGAACCATGCCAAACGACTAAAAGGTAGAAAGCCAACCTTCTTCTTAGGGCTAGCAGCCACTTGACTTTCGTTAGACACCAAGCCCTAATTGTGGCTTGCATTGCATGCCTTTCATTAAAGTTCAGCGCTAGTTGGATAAAGCCTTCAATTCTTGCCTCTAAATTGAGGCGCCTAGTGTGGGAAGGCTTTCGATAAGTTCCAATTAAACAAAGAGTTAAAGCATTTATTGATGAGTGGTTGGTGCTATGATATACTTTTGCTTATTAGTAGTTTTAAACCATTGTTGTGAGAACAAGTTTGTTTCTTAAATGTTCAAGGAATTGCATGTTGAAAAAATAATTTCTATTATTTAAACATCAATACAATTTATGAAACTATTATTCTAAATTAGTTGTTGATTGCAATTATTGTTATGTATTATACATGTCCTTTAGGAATACAATAAATATTATTACGGATTATATCATATGACTGTCTAGTCACCTCAAACCGAACAGTCCAAAGGATCAACTATGTGACAAACAACCACAAATTGTCTTTGCAATCGTGTGCCTATAATCAATGAACTGGATGGTCAGTTTCCAAGGACATTAGTTCTAATACTGACCAAGTTAGACAAAGTGTATACGAATCATAATTAAGTGTCTATTCCGAAATCTATAAATATAGGTTTGAGGTAAAAGATAGGTGATCGCATTTAATACACATTAAATATCTTTACTGTCAAACTCGAAATGATTTTGACATCACAACATCTTCTATAAATATCATTAGGGCTGGACAAAAATAACTAATTTGTAGTATACTATAGTTAACTGCACTATATTATACTAAAAATAACTGATCCACTTCTACTAAAAGCTCAGTATACTTATGGTTAAGTTTTTAAAAACTGAACTTATAACAATTCCAGTTCAATTAACTGTGAGAATTGTATCTACTCTTACATCTTCTCTAGTTCTTGTTCAATTGTTTCGTCTTGCCAAAAAAACGTTATTTAATAATAAAATATTAATAAAAGAAACCGTTCACATAAAAAAAATTAATAATTAACTTTTTAAGACAAAATTTTTTTATCACAAATTTTTATATTTTTTTTATCAATAAACATATATTACTTTTTAAATAATATTATTTTAAGT
>NC_028359.1:17122333-17134670 GCF_000741045.1 Vigna radiata var. radiata | reverse complement strand
ATTTTGATCAACATGTTACTATTTATGGAATTAAAAAATAAAATAATTTCCATACACATATAATAATAAAAGAAATACAAATAAAATAGAAAATAATAATATCAAATAATTAAAAAATTAATTTGTAAGACACTTATGAATAAAATAAAATAAATATTAAAACAAATTTCAATTAAAAAGAACATGTATTGTTATACTATTCAGTTTAAAAACTAGTACAATTCAGTTTAAAATTAGTATAGTTAGTAGTTTAGTTCAATTTATATTATAGTTCAGTACAATTTAGTATAGTTCAGTTTAGTGCAGTTTGATAAAACAAAAAACAATTCAGTTCAGTTTGTCTGAACTATTTTACAGTTTAGTTCAGTTTAGACAAATTAATTTTTAGTTCAATACAAATTTTAGTAATGCACTATAATTCAGTTCTATTTGCCTACCCCTAGATATCATCCAAATGTGAGAGACAACAGAGACTTTAGATGTGACATTGCTTGTGAAAATTGACCTCAACCCTATGTAAGACCCTAAAAATTTTAGACCTTAAATTTTGTTGGTGATAGTTCCTTGTTAGTTTAGCGGTTGTGTTTTAATTTTTGCTTGACGAATAAATTATTTATATATTTTATTAATTTATTTGATTCTTTCTGGTAGGTTAGAAATTGTTGTGCTTTGGTTATTAATTATTTTATTCATCATAGAGTATCGTGCGTTAATAGGAATTAAGATGTGGTGCAAAGAAAGTTATTGGTGGGGCCACTTAATGCATTTAAAATTATGTTTAGTAACAAAAAATATATATAAATAGATAAAATAGGAGGGTCAGTTTATTTTTATGGTTTTACAAACCGTTTTCCCGAAAAGAAAGGCTTGAGGGGGAACGATCAAATAGGGTTAGTGGATATGTGAGTTATAAAAAGTAGAAAGGCAAAGGGAGATGAATTATCTTTACACACAAAGTTTGGAAAGAAGATAAAAGTAGTGTGTGCATTAGGAGATAGTTATTGGAAGATCATAAAAGTGATTTGAACTTCTACTCGGGAGCAAGAACGTGAGCTTGGAAAGGTGAAAGTTTTGGCTGGGACCCTAGAGCAAAGAAAGGAATCCAGGACCATCCAAGGTAAGGGAAGCTAACCCTATTATATTTTTGCTTGTCTATGAGGTATATATGTTGTGTTATAAGTATCAAGGGCTGTAACATGAATTTGTGAATCTCACAGGAATGACATTTGTGAATCCGTATTAAGGATTATGAGTAATGTACGGGTTGGTAGAGAACCTTATGTCAAGGGGTATTGTTTTCTTTATTAATGGTATCCGGGAAAGGGTATTGATGGGTATAGAAATTATGAGAGTGTGTTGGGGTATCGTATGTATTCTGGAAAGAAAACCTTGGAAAGTGCACAGATAGATGTATGTGGAACTGTATAGGAAACGTGGTAAACAAAAGTTAGTTGTGTGACTTGGTAGAGAAATATTATATGCATGAAAATGGATTAGGATGAGTAACAGGGTTCAAGGTTACATGTACAGGGATTTGATATAAATTATATGATGCAGAGGGTATGAAGCTATATGTGTTAAGAAAATCTTTTGAAATGCACACATGTGAGGAGATCAATGCACCAGGGTCTAAGGATTGTTGCTTTATCATTTAATGATGAGAGGAGAATTACGAATAGATGCTAGAAAAGTATGATTTTATTCATGAAGTACAGTTTCCATGAAAAGAGTTGTATATGGTATGGTAGGAAAATCTAGTACAAGAGAGACATATATATACAGAAAGAGTATACTGTCAATACAAGAATAGAGAAATAAGGTATATGAAATATAATGAATATGGTTAATAATAGTAGGAGAATAAAAAATGGGTTCATGGATGTTAATAAGAGTATGGAGTTGATGACTAAAGGCTGACTAAAGGCTGACTAAAGGTTGTCATGGTTGTTTTAACAGAAACAATGTTTGTAGTAGGTTGCAGGGATGAGTGGAATCAAACCTTGGTTAATGCGTGGGCCTAAGTATGTTGTATATTGTATTTTATGTAGAGCTGTCAAAACGGGTAACCCGGCCCGACCCGGCTCAGCCCACCACGGGTTGACCCAGCTCATTTATTAGTGAGCTAGAAAAACTTGAACCCGGCCCGACCCACCACGGGTTGGTGGGTAAACGGGTTGGCTCACTAGCCCATTTAATTACATTTTTTTTAAATAAAAAAATACAAACTTTTTGTAATTTAAATTTAAACAAATTTCACACCCAAAAAATCATGTTAAAGACAATTCAAAATAATAATAAAAAGTACAATATAATCCAAATTTAAAGATATCAAAAAAGAACCAGTACTCAACAACATCAACAAAAAATTAATAGTTTAATCTGTAACATAATTTCCCAAATTCAAAGATACCAAAAGCAGCTTGTTCAAATAATGTATAATCAAATTGTTTAAATAAAATGAACAAACTCTGATATAAGCATGTCAGAACAGGAAAAAAATCATTTCATGTCTTCAAATCCCCACAACAAAAAACAAATTCACAAACCCTTATTTTTGTCATCATAGGGTTTTTGAAAAAAAAAAAAGAAAGAGAAGTGAGAAAACAAAAATGTGGAGAAAAGAGAAGAAAAAAAGGAAGGGTGTTTTACCTGTTCCTTGAAGAATTTTAGTGAAGTAAGAGTGAGAGCACTGTTAAATTAAAGTAAGTACCGTGAGAGTGATTTGTGAGAGCAGATGTTACTTTTTTTGTATACACAAGTGAGTGAAGAGAGTATTTTATTTCTTAGGGTTTCATAAATAAAATAATCAATTAAATAATAAAATTAGGTAGGTGGGTTGGTGGGCCAACCCGGCTCACCACGGGTTCAACCCGCATGAGCCGGGTCTAAATGAACCGGGTTGAAATCTGACCCGCATATAAGTGGGTTGTATTTTTCAAACCCAACCCGGCCCGAACCTGTGGCGGACCGGGTTAACACGCGGGTTGTGACTCATTTTGACGGCTCTAATATTATGTATTTGAAATGATATTATACTGGATGCATTTATAGATAACGTTATTTTAAGTTAATCTGGAAATGATGGTTTATTATACTAATTTATCATTTGATGTTATATAATATTCGGTTAATTTTATTATATCATACGTTATATAAGTTAGTTTAAGATTCACGTTATATAGGTTATGATACGAATATTATATGATATTTTTATATGAAGAATATTTTATTAGCTTTTTATGGGAATGATATTATATTAGAATAAAATATAAAGGATATTTTATTAGGTGGTGCAGATGTTAACGTAACGGTTCTTTACATTTTTTTTATCTTTTGGTATTAGTGGTGAAATAAATTGTGAATTAGGTAAATTTTGAAGGTTGTACGTAGTTGAGAGAGTAAAAATAAAATAGGTGGCCAAATCGTTAATTTTGTTGGCTCGCGTAGGTTTACGTGTATAAATTTTCTACAGTGTCGACTTGCTTGAGATCGGTTTTCAGATCAATACAGCGAGTACTGTTTATTCTTTTGATATGTCTTTTGCTATGCTAAAATGTTAGAGGTTTGGCACAAATGTATGTTACGGTGATTAGAGATGTGTGATAATAATATTTGAACAGAATCACGAGTGTCGATATATTTCATATATGTACTCTCACAGTATCGGTGAAAAAACCGATGTAGTACCTTTCCTCTTGCGAGAGGGTAGAAAGGTAGGTCTCTTCGTCTATGACAGGCGGTAGAAGAGACATGGTTCGAGTGCCACTCTTTCCTCTTTCGAGAGGGTAGAAAGGGTAGGATGTCTCGCTTGTAGGTTTTCCAATCGAGCTGAGTATAGTGCCCGTTGTGAAAGTAACGAAGTTTTTACTCATAAGTCTTGAGGAGCAGGGGAGATAGATCTGAAGCTGCGGAGGAGGATGACTCGAACTATCCTGTTTTGGTGAACAGGTGTCTTGTTTTAGTGAACAGGTTTTATATGAGAGAGTACAAAGAGACAATGTATATTTCTATAGTTATTGGTTTTGGTGTACTTATTGAATATGTCACGTTAACGATATTACTTTGTTAACTAATCATTGATGTGTTGATGTTGTATTGGATGATGATTATGGTAGCTTACCCTTTCTATTTGTGTGTGAATGCAATGATCGTATAACTCATATTGTTATACGGGAGCAGATGTTAATACAGATGCTCCAGTTGATAAATAGAGCGGAAAGAAGTCGGGAATGGAACGGGAAAAGATTTCTATTGTTTTCGAACATTTTCAGTTAATTTGAGTTATGTTATTTCATTTAAGTTGACTTAGAGATACAAGTTTATGATAAATGTTCTTTTAATTGGATTGTAGTGGATTATTGTTTATTTTCTCAGTCTAAGATTTATATAGATGTTTTCTTTTGTTTTTGTTTTAAAAGAACAACTTTTTTTTTTTGTCATAACAATCAGAAATGGGATGTTACATTTTTGGTATCAGAGCTTAGTTTTCGAAAATCTTTGGGCCTTGGGGAAGTGAGCTCAGCTAGCTTTGACTGTGTATCTCTATATTTGTAATGGTTGTGTATAGTGTATTGAGTGATTATACTAACTGATTTTCTTTGTTTAAAAGAATATGACACACGGGACTAGCGATCAAAGTCAACCACATAGGGTTGATGTGTTCTCTCAAGCTGTCGACCGGATGGTCAATGCGATGGAACGACAACATGCTACTCAGGTGCCAAGGAATCATTCTGGTTTAAACGATTTCTTAAGACATGATCCCCCGAAATTCAGTGGAAAGACTACTCCAGACAAAGCTGAATCGTGGATCAGAGGGAACGAGAAGAATTTTTGAGTGATGGCTTGCTTAGAGGAGCAGAAGCTAGCATATGCATCTTTTCTCCTGGAAGATGAGGCAGAGTACTAGTGGGATGGAATGCAAACTCTTACGGGAGCTCGTGGCGAGGCCATCACTTGGGATAGTTTCAAGACCAGGTTTTTGGAAAAGTACTTTCCGAACAGTGCCAGGATTGAGAGAGAGACTGAATTTTTGACACTACAGCAAAAAGAAATGACGGTGCAAGATTATGTTAATAGATTCGAGTACCTAGCCCGGTTTTACACCCAAAATATGTCTGAAGAGTGGAGATGTCGGAGATTCGAGCGAGGGCTAAGATATGAATTGATGAAGATGATTGTGCCTTTGGAGATTAAGGAGTTTCCCGCTTTGGTTGAGAAGGCAAAGACAATAGAACTACTTGAAAATGATCACAACCGAGTTTTGCAGGCCCCGAAGAGAAACTTCTTCAAGAAGCCACAACAGAAGAAACCTTATGTCAGGTCTACACAGTTCAAACCAGGACCAGTGAAGTGTTTCGAGTGCGGGGGGGCTCATTTCCGGCGTAACTGCCCAAAACTCATAAGAGGAAAAACCGATGAGAAGAAGTGTTATACCTGCGGCAAGCCAGGACATATGTCTTTTTCTTGTCCTGAGAAGAAGGCACCAAGTGGAGGGTCATATCAGAAGACGTCTGGTGGGAATCCACGAGCAGCTGGCAGAGTGTTTGCAATGTCAGGAGCCGAAGTCGCGCAATCAGGTAATCTTATTCTTGACACTTGTTTTCTGTATGGAGGTTTTGTGCATGTCTTGTTTGACTCTGACGCATCGCATTCGTTTATATCCTTTGCGTGCTTGGAGGAGCTTGGGTGCTTGGACGTGAGCTGGTGGTGTCTACCCCTACATCGGGGCAGGTATCAACCAAATCAGTTTGTGTTGGATGTCCTCTTGAAGTAGCCGGATGCAAATTCAAGGTCAATTTGGTGTGCCTTCCGTTGGAAGGGTTGGATGTAATCCTCGGGATGGATTGGTTGACCACAAATCATGTTCTTATTGACTGCGGGCAACAGAAGGTAGCATTTCCAGACGAAGATGGTGTGAAGATAGTATCATCTCGTGATGTTTTGCGAGATATCAACGAAGGAGCAATTTGTTTTGTAGTGTTGGCCTAAGAAAAGAAGAAAAGCGCAGAGGAACAGATTGCTGACATACCGGTGGTAAGAGAATATGCTGACGTGTTTCCGGAAGAGGTGCCCCACCAAGTAGGGAGGTAAATTTTGCAATTGACTTAGTGCCTGGAGCTGTTTCGATATTTATGGCTCCGTACAGAATTGCTCCCGCTGAGCTAGCGGAATTAAAGAATCAAATAGAAGACCTTTTAGAAAAGATGTTCATTCGTCCAAGTGTATCGTCGTGGGGAGCTCCAGTGCTATTGGTGAAGAAGAAGGATGAGAGCTCAAGGTTATGTGTTGACTACCGCCAACTAAACAAGGTTATGATTAAGAATAAATATCCCTTCCCGAGGATTGATGACCTGTTGGATCAGCTAAGGGGTGCCGCTTTTTTTTCAAAGATTGACCTAAGGTCAGGTTATCATCAGATTTTAGTCAAATCGGAGGATGTTCAGAAGACTGCTTTCAGATCGCGTTATGGACATTATGAGTACGTGGTAATGCCTTTTGGTGTGACAAATGCTCCGGCTATTTTCATGGATTATATGAATCAAATTTTCCGATCTTGTCTGGACAAATTTGTGGTCGTGTTCATTGACAACATTCTAATTTATTCTAAGGATCGAGAAGAGCATGTAGAACACCTGAGGATTGTGTTGGAGATCTTGAGGGAGCGCCAAGTTTTTGGTAAGTTGTCAAAGTGCGAGTTCTAGTTGGAGGAAGTCCAGTTTCTAGGGCATGTGATATCTGCTCAAGGAATCTTAGTGGATCCAACAAAGGTAGAGGCAGTGTTGAAGTGGGAGCGACCGACATCTGTTACAGAGGTAAGAAGCTTCATAGGGTTGGCAGGTTATTATCGAAGGTTTGTGAAAGAGTTCTCTAAGATAGTAGGGCCTTCAACTCAGTTGACTCGCAAGGACCAACCTTTTGTTTGGTCAGACAAGTGTGAGGCTAGCTTCGAGGAGATGAAGAGGAGATTGACGACTGCTCCCATTCTAGTTATTCCAGATACTGATAAAGCTTTTTGAAGTGTATTGTGATGCGTCGTATCAAGGGCTCAGATGTGTTTTGATGCAAAGTAGAAGACCTGTGGCATATGCATCTCATCAGTTAAAGGTGCATGAGAAGAATTATCCTACGCATGATATCGAGTTGGCTGCAGTGGTGTTTGCCTTGAAGACGTGGAGGCACTACCTTTATGGGGTAGGATTCCAAGTTTTCAGTGATCACAAAAGTTTCGAATACCTATTCGATCAGAAGGAGTTGAACATGCTTCAAAGGAGATGGATGAAGTACCTAAAAGATTATGACTTTGAGTTATTGTATCATCCAGGAAAAGCAAATGTCGTTGCAGATGCCTTGAGTAGAAGACGAGTTCAAATGTTTGCCCTGATGGTGAAAAAGTTGGAGCTCATAGAGAAGTTGCGGGATATGAACTTGGGGTTGCAGTTGAATCAAGATCATATCTGGTGTAGTCACTTGACAATTACCAGCAATTTTCTAAAGCAAATAAAGGCAGAACAAGTAGAAGATTTGAGGCTGCAACATATCATGGAGTTATTGGGTATCGATTAGGCCAAGGATTTTGTCTTAGGGGAAGATGGTATTCTTCGGTTTCGGAATAGGGTATGCGTTCCAGCGAAACCAGAATTGAGAAGCATGATCTTGGAGGAAGGGTATAAGAGTCGTCTTAGTATACACCCAGGTATGACTAAGATGTATAAGGATTTGAAAGAATCTTTTTGGTGGGATGAAATGAAGAGGGATATGGCAGAGTTTGTGTCGTCCTGCTTGGTTTGTCAGAAAGCCAAGGTAGAGCACCAGAGGCCGGGAGGAATGTTACAACAATTGGAGATTCCTCAGTGGAAGTGGGACAACACCTCAATGGATTTTGTAACTCACTTACCGAGATCTTTGAGGGGTCATGACTCCATCTGGGTGATCGTTGATAGACTAACGAAGAGTGCTCACTTTCTACCGATCAACCTGCACATGTCAATGGGAAAGCTGGCGGAGTTGTATATTCAGGAGATAGTAATATTGCACGGAGTGCCTACGAGTATTGTATCTGACCGAGATCCAAGATTCATATCGAGGTTTTGGCAGACGTTGCAAGGAGTTTTAGGTACACAGTTGAGGATGAGTTCAGCGTACCATCCTCAATCCGATGGACAATCTGAAAGGACTATTCAGTCCTTAGAGGATTTTCTAAGAACGTGTGTGCTAGATCATCTTGGAGGTTGAAGTGAGATCTTACCCTTAGTAGAGTTCACATACAACAACAGTTACCACTCCAGCATCAGAATAACACCTTTTGAAGCCTTGTATGGGAGAAGATGTCGAACACCTTTATGGTGGTATCACGATGGGGAAGCAGTGACAGTGGGGCCTGAGTTGTTGCAGGTAACCACACAGAAGGTAAAGTTGATTCAAGAGCGAATGTGGGTAACTCAGAGAAGGCAGGAATCTTATACAGATAAGAGAAGGAGACCGCTAGAGTTTGAGACAGGAGATCATGTGTTTCTACGGGTGACACCGATAACTGGAGTTGGGAGAGCTATTAAGTCAAAGAAGTTGTCACCAAAATTTCTCGGACCGTATGAGATTCTTAGGTGGATCAGACCGGTAGCTTATGAGGTAGCGTTGCCACCACAGTGGGTGAACTTGCATAATGTGTTTCATGTATCTCAGTTTAGGAAATATGTTCCAAATATGGCTCATGTGCTAGAAGCAGATGACATCCAAGTTAGGGAAAACTTAATTGTGGATGTCGGACCAATACGAGTGTTAGATGTTCAAACCAAACAGCTTCGTGGAAAGCACATTCGCATGGTGAAGGTGCTTTGGGATGAAGAAACTCAGGAAATGACTTGGGAATTAGAAGAGTATATGAAGAAGGAATATCCGCATCTTTTTCCTGAATAAAAACATTTTCGAGGACGAAAATTTTTGAAGATGGAGAGAATGTAAGACCCTAAAAATTTTAGAGCTTAAATTTTGTTGGTGATAGTTCCTTGTTGGTTTAGTGGTTGTGTTTTAATTTTTGCTTGACGAATAAATTATTTATTTATTTATTAATTTATTTGATTCTTTCTAGTAGGTTAGAAATTGTTGTGGTTTGGTTATTAATTATTTTATTCATCATAGAGTACACGTGCTTTAATAGAAATTAAGATGTGGTGCAAAGAAAGTTATTGGTGGGGCCACTTAATGCATTTAAAATTATGGTTAGTAAGAAAAAAACTATATAGATAAAATAAGAGGGTCAATTTATTTTGATGGTTTTACAAACTGTTTTCAATAAACATATATTACTTTTTATATTTTTGATGGTTTTATCACAAATTTTTATATTTTTTTTTATCAATAAACATATATTACTTTTTAAATAATATTATTTTAAGTAATAAAAGTAAAGTATATTTTTTTAAAATTTNATTTTATTAAATGATTAAGTAATAGAAATCATAAAAGAAAAAAAGACTATATNAAAAATACTTTAAATATATTATATGTGTGGGTGAATAAATTTAAGAAAATTACTTTTGGGCCCAGTATTCATGACAACAAATTTAACAATGTTGCATTTTATGTCTACAATTGTTTTGCATAGCGTAATTGATGTGTCAAAACTTGAAAAAAATAGAGTTTATTATAAAAAATTATCATTTAAGTAACCTATTGTCTTTTTTTAGAATTAAGAAAAATTTTAATCATGAAATTTTGATCAACATGTTACTATTTATGGAATTAAAAAATAAAATAATTTCCATACACATATAATAATAAAAGAAATACAAATAAAATAGAAAATAATAATATCAAAAATTAAAAAATTAATTTGTAAGACACTTATGAATAAAAAAAATAAATATTAAAATAAATTTCAATTAAAAAGAACATGCATTGTTATACTATTCAGTTTAAAAACTAGTACAATTCAGTCTAAAATTAGTATAGTTAGTAGTTTAGTTCAGTTTATATTATAGTTCAGTACAATTTAGTATAGTTCAGTTCAGTACAATTTGATAAAACAAAAAACTGTTCAGTTCAGTTTGTCTGAACTGTTTTACAGTTTAATTCAGTTTAAACAAATTAATTTTTAGTTCAGTACAAATTTTAGTAGTACACTATAGTTCAGTTCTTTTTGCCTACCCCTATATGTCATCCAAATGTGAGAGACAATAGAGACTTTAGATGTGACATTGCTTGTGAAAATTGACCTCAACCCTATGTAAGACCCTAAAAATTTTAGACCTTAAATTTTGTTGGTGATAATTCCTTGTTAGTTTAACGGTTGTGTTTTAATTTTTGCTTGACGAATAAATTATTTATTTATTTTATTAATTTATTTGATTCTTTCTGGTAGGTTAGAAATTGTTGTGTTTTGGTTATTAATTATTTTATTCATCATAAAGTATTGTGCGTTAATAGGAATTAAGATGTGGTGTAAAGAAAGTTATTGGTGGGACCACTTAATGCATTTAAAATTATGGTTAGTAAAAAAATATATATATATATATAAATAGATAAAATAGGAGGGTCAGTTTTTTTTTATGGTTTTACAAACTGTTTTCCCGAAAAGAAAGGCTTGAGAAAACAAAAGAAAAGAAAAGAAGAAAAAAAATGATGAAAAAGAAAAGAAAAAAAAATGAAATGAATGAATGAAAAAAAAGTAAAAGAAACAAAACGAAAGAACCAACAGAAAAGAAAAGGAAAACGAAAGGAAAAATAAGAAAAAACGTGAAAAAAAAAAAAGAATGATAAAAAAAAAAAGGAAAAGAATAAAGTGGATAATGATGAATCATTTTGGAGAGAGCAATCTGGGATTTTTTTTATTAGGAGGGCAGTTACACCTCCACTCTCTCAGGCAGTGAAACAAACCTCCCCTCCATCCTCTGCTGTAAAAAAAAAAAAGAAAAAAAAAAGAGAAAAATTTGTAACTGCCTCCTCACCTTCATTCAATCAATTGATTCACCCACGTATTCTTCTTAGCCTCAACCCGTTTTTTTTCCTCCAGGACACAATGCACAACCGATATTCACCCATCACACACACGACACCACCCTTTTTGGCTCCACCCCTCTGCTATGCTCAATAGGGAACTACCTCAATGCATTCATCATTCTCGCTCTACCACTTACACAGAATAAAACCAAGGACAGCATAACAGAGATAGGCTTACGCCTATTAAAAGGAACACCGGATTAAACAGTGCTGAGGGAGCCATCTCTTGAAATTGACCAGCAGCAATTCCATAAAGGTTGAGCATCATTGCTTGCTACGATATCTTCCATTGCATCTTCATTAACCTCCAATAACTTCCTTTATCGGCCTCCCACCCTATTCTCCATCTTCCACCATTATGTGCATGAAAGAGAGAGATTATCCCCCCATCTCCAGCAACATCCGTCATTTACTTCTCAATTAATTCAACAAAATTCAACTCCTCAGAAATCAACTCCTCCATCTGCAGAAACTCAACCAAAACAGAGAGACAATTAGATCAACTTCCTAACCTTCACTACGCTTCCCATCATCATATACCAATTCATCCAAATTCTTGAGGCACCGAATCCTCTCTTTCAATCCACCATACATACAATAAAATACCTACATCAATCCAACAGAGAAGAGGCCTCAAAGCTGGCAATCTTCATCGTCAATATCTAATAGAGATGAGAGAACCCACTCCATTTGTTAGCCCGATGATAGCCATGAGTGGCAACTAAGAGTGCCAACAGAGGCGGTGGCAGAGTCGCGGGTGGTGTTTTTCGCGCCTCAAGTTGGGGGGAAAACCGATCCCACAAGGAGGA
Source organism: Vigna radiata var. radiata (assembly GCF_000741045.1). Lineage (NCBI taxonomy): Eukaryota > Viridiplantae > Streptophyta > Magnoliopsida > Fabales > Fabaceae > Vigna > Vigna radiata. The sequence continues at coordinate 17,122,863 of NC_028359.1, read as the reverse complement.
AGAAGGAGCGCAGTGCCATCGGTTCTGGTCAACACTGGTGGCTGGTTTGACGGTGGCAGCGACGCGTTGGTGGTGACAAGAGCCCGATGCCGCCGGTGTCGACCCTAGCTTGGCGGAGCGTGAGTGATTGGAAATCTCGAGAAATCACGACAGTAGAGGACGTTGGTGTGGGATTGCTCTGTTCGAAACGAAGCGGGGCACAGAACGAGACCCCGATAGTGACCGGCATCGTCGCCGACGGTCCTGGTAACAAACGGCATCGTGACCTAGGGCGGGGAGAGCTAGGCAGTGGCGGCGGCACGATGGAGACGAAGGGAGCTCGACGGGGATGAGGGCCTCGACCTGGTGGCTCCGTCAACAAGTATCGTTGTTGACGACGGCGTGGACGGTACAGTGGTGGCCGGTTGAGTGGAGGTGTCTCTAGTTTCTTTCGTTAGAGGAGAAGATGATCTGAGTCTTGACGCTGCTGCAAATGTGATGCAGTTGTTGAAACCCCTTATGGTTTCTGTTTGGGTTAAAGGGCCTTGGGC
>NC_028359.1:17120188-17121693 GCF_000741045.1 Vigna radiata var. radiata | reverse complement strand
GCATCGTCCTCGTGCTAAGACCTTTTCTTCCTTTTATAAAAATCAATAAAATTGTTTTGAAGGTTTAAGCGCGTGTGTGATCGCATGCATCGTCCTCGTGCTAAGACCTTTTCTTCCTTTTATAAAAAATCAATAAAAATTGTTTTGAAAAGGTTTAAGCACAGGTGTGACCGCTCGTGTAGGCCTTGTACTGAAAATCTTTTCCTTCTCTTTAACAAAAAAAATAAAAATATAAAAATCAAATAAAAATATTTTGAAAAGGTTTAAGCACACGTGCGATCGCTCGCGTAGGCCTTGTGCTGAAAATCTTTTCCTTCTCCTTTATAAAAATTAAAAAATATTATTTTAAGGGTTCTAGCGCATGTGTGATTGCACGCATCATCCTTGTGCTAGAAAACCTTTTCTTCTTGCTTACATAAGAATACCAAAAATTTCATTTTTCAAACAACAAACAAATTTTTAGAAAGAACTACGTAACCCTAATTTCTCATTTTGAATGAGAATACGTAGGAGCAAGGTCAATCCTCTTCGGACCCAAAAAAACTAAAAAATATTTTTGTTTCTTTATATTGTTGTTTTCGGGATAGTTAAATATTTTTCAAACCACATCTTTATGCGCGTGTTTAATTAAAGGTACTGCCTTTAGGCAGGCGTTGTAGGTTGCTAACACTTTCCCTACACGTAACCGACTTCCGAACCCATCTCTGGTTTTCACAGATCTTGTCTTATCCTTTTTTATGGTTTTTCCGTAGTTTTCCAGAATAAACTATGGTGGCGACTCCAAAAACTTTTCTTAGACATTTTTTTTCTCTTTGGATCGTCGTCCCGTCGCGATTCCGGTTGCGACAGATGGCGACTCCGCTGGGGACTTGTGAGAGTCAGGCCATTTAATTAGATGCGCGAATTCGATGTGGTTTTGGTTTGTGTTTTTCTTTCCCTTTTCTCTATCTATGCTTGATATTTGGAATAACTGCAATAACTGTTGAATATTGAACCCTAGGCTAGAAAACATGTTATATCTGCCTGGGAAAGTTTTCTGGTTGTTTTGCAGGTGAGGGTTTGGGTGCATTACATTCTCCCTTCACACACACACTTTGTGCATCTATTGAGTGAGGCCCTATACCCGGGTCTGAGCATAACTTAGAATTAGAGGAGTTGTGTAGCGGTGTCACTCTGGGATGTACTTCCTGTCTGGCTATCGTGAGAACTCCAACTAGAGTCTGTTCTCTTCACTTGTGTCTCCTCATCTAGTTTATTACTCGACTGTTGTGGGGATGCTATGAAGGGGGTCATAGCTCTAGTGACCATTGACCTTTAGGTTCAGGGAACCATCCGTGTGAGATTGCATATACTCGACCTTGAATCTGAAGCGTTGGACCTTCTCTAGGGCACAAAGGGAGATGTGTGTATCCTTATAACCCTCACTTTTGCTTAATAAAATCAAACACCTGGTACATATCACTACATTGTTTTTTTTCTTTCTTTCTTTGTTGCTCATGTTTTAT
>NC_028359.1:17114779-17118273 GCF_000741045.1 Vigna radiata var. radiata | reverse complement strand
AGTCAAGTTGCCATCCAAGTTAATTTCTCCTAACCTAAATTGTGAAAAACAATTTCACGATGCTGAGCAGCATGTGAAAGCAATAGTGGCAAAAAAATTGGAGAAAGAATGTTGGCATCGAGCTAAAAAGGAGACATCAAAAGTTGACAATTCAAATGAAGGAACATGTTGTTGAACAAGGGCGAATTGAAAGTGAAGCCTCTCACCAATGAAGCCATTGAATACGTTCCTAAGTCATTAGCCGAGGCTGAGTCTGCATTGCCGATATTTTAACCTGCTTAAGGGGATTAAAACATTCCTCATTTGCTGCAAGAAATCAATGAAAAATCTGATGGTTAAGGCCCCAGGGTAGTTGACCAAGACTTCATATGCCTCACATTTTGTGAACTTCTGAATGATGGGTCATCCTATTGACTCAGTCTTGTGTTAATTTCCAAATTATACCGGGGCAATATTTTCATGGCTTTATAATTTCTTACTAGAGCATTTGAACTACATGGTCTTCTTTTTTTTCTTTTCATTTTTATTTTCTTTTTGTTTCATCTAATAATATTTTTAAAAAAAAAAATCCAAGATACCCTAAAGGACTCGAACTAGTTACCAAATCTTGGAGAACCAAGGAGAAGTTCAAGAAGGGATGAAAAGTTGATATCCAACAATTGAAGGGGCAAATGAGCCAAGCCTTAGAGGCCCTGAATGCCTTACAGGGAACTGGAGATTCATGTGCACCACGACTGCAACAAAGAGTATCAGAGACCCAAAATTTCATTTACATGGTTTTCTCCTAAATTACACTTCACCCTCAGGAGCGTACCTGGGGCAAGTTCACACTTGAAAGGCTAAAGATAACGCGATTGAAGTGGAAAACAAGCTTGGGGCAACCACTTTCATGGTCCCTAGGAAAAGGCTTTAATCAAGTATTGTGAGCATGACGATGACCAAGCAACATGAGGTGAGAGCCATAGAAGGTGGAAGAAGCTTTAATTCTGAAAATTTTGCAAAGCTTACATTACCCGAATTCTCGAAATATAGCCCGACCACTTATCTCAAAATCCATTTCATGATGTATGGCAAGAAAATGGTTGTGCATTCCAATGATAGAAAGTTGCTAATTCATTTCTTCTAAGGTAGATTGGCTGACATGGCACCAAATTGGGACACTCATCTTGAACATTCGTGCATCCGGTCTTGGGAGAATTCGGTGGATGCTTTTCTTGAGGTAGTACAAATATAACATGGATGTGACTGTAGAGCTTGGTGAAGGAGTCAAAATCATTCAAAGAATATTGTTGCTCAAGTAAGGTCTCCTATGAGTGACAAGGAGATTGTTGTCGTGTTCTTAAATACTCTGGAATCTCCCTTCTATGAGCATATGATGAGTAGTGTTTCCTCAAACTTTGCTGACATGGTGTTAATCCAAGAAGGAATTTAAATCAGTGTGAGGATTGAAAAGAGCACATGAGGGCATGCTATGATAGCAAATGTGATCGAGTGCGGGTCTACACCTGGGAAGAGGAGAGAAGGAAGAGCTCAACCATGTTCCCCACTTAAATACCATTACCTTAATCTCCATTTGAAATGGTTTCAAGACAAAATTGGAAACCAGATCCAAACTCAACTTCCCACCAAGTGGCTGGGTAGAAAAAGTGATGTCTAGGGAAGAGGGGGGTCACCCTGCCATCTAATCAGAAGCGTGCGAAAAAAAAAAAAAACAATTGAGGTCATCCTTTTAGCCGATCCTTTTCATGCCCACTACCTCTTCCAAATAGAACCCCTTGCCAAAAAAAAACTGGGGCAACTTTGTGAACCTCACACGAGTTTTTTTCATCAACCCATACACAATAAAAATTTGGGGTAGCTATGTGAGTCTGACACGAACTTTTCATCAATCCATAATCCCAAGACCGGGGCAACTTTGCAAATCTCATTTGAAATTTTCACCTTATTTTCCCTAGATCCAAACCTATGTTCATTTTCCAAAACACCAAACTGGGGCAGCCTTTGTGTATCCCATTTCACCTTGACATTCTCGTATCACATCTCCGTCGACGAGTGTGTGAGGGATGATGTGCCCATGTGCCTGTCCCAGCCTTCCAAGCCATTCCAAACGACTCTCATTCTCTTCAAAACCATCCTTTTGCCAATAAATTCAAGCGTGTGTGCACTGATGTCTCGGAAGAAAAGTCAAAATGTAATAATCTCAAGTTAGACCTCGAGATGTATGACATTCCTCAATTTTCACAAAAAAAAAGAAAAAAAAAGAAAAAAACCAGTTTGATGATTGCAACTAAGACAGTCGACTCAAGCTAAAAAAAATGCAAACAAAGCAAATGTTTTTCATCAATTCAAAAAAAACAAAAAAAAATTTTTGAATCGAAACCCTCTTCATTCATATGAATGGTGGTTGAGTCCTTCAAAAAATAAGAAAAATGACATTCAAATGTTCTTTTTCAAGTGATTTTGTTTCTTGTCGATCATGTTTTTCTCTCATATTGGGGTTTTGACACAACCTGATCCTGCATCAAAATTTTGACACTTTGTCATGAAGGATTTCAACTCCTTGTTGCTCTTCAGAAATCAAGTTTTTGTCGAAAATCACAAAAAATACAAATTAAAAATTTCAAAAGCCCAGTTTCATCTAGCAATTTCAAATTTCAAAATCCCGGTTTCATCTGGCAATTTCAAATTTCAAAAGCCCAGTGTCATATGGCAATTTCAAATATCAAAAGCCCAGTTTCAACTGGCAATTTCAAATTCCCTAAGCCCAGTTTCATCTGGCAATTTCAAAATTTCAAAACCCCAGTTTCCACACTGGCCCATAAGTCCAGCTCGCCTGGCCCATAAGCCTAGTTTTGTCTGGCACCCAAAGCCCAGCTCGCTTGGCACCTCAAGCTCAAGTTTTTCTTTTTGTTATCGGCCCTCTGCTTGGCAATGGTCGAATTTAAATTTCTGTTCTGCGAGTTTGGCCCTATGCGAGGCAATGGTCAAATCCAAGTTTAGTTTTCTGTTATCGGCCCTCTGCTTGGCAATGGTCGGATTTAAATTTTTGTTCTGCGAGATTGGCCCTCTGCGAGGCAATGGTCAAATCTAGGTTTTAGTTTTTTGTTATCGGCCCTCTGCTTGGCAATGGTCGGATTTAAATTTCTGTTCTGCGAGTTTGGCCCTCTGTGAGGCAATGGTCAAATCCAGGTTTTGGTTTTCAATTATCGACCCTCTGCGTGGCAATGGTCGAATTTAAATTTTTGTTCTGTGAGTTTGGCCCTCTACGAGGCAATGGTCAAACTCAAGTTTTGGTTTTCTGTTATCGGCCCTCTGTGTGGCAATGGTCGCATTTAAATTTCTGTTCTGTGAGTTTGGCCCTCTGCGAGGCAATGGTCAAATCCAGGTTTTAGTTTCCTGTTATCGGCCCTCTGCGTGGCAATGGTCGGATTTAAATTTTTGTTCTGTGAGTTTGGCCCTCTGCGAGGCAATGGTCAAATCCAGGTTTTAGTTTT
>NC_028359.1:17089532-17113286 GCF_000741045.1 Vigna radiata var. radiata | reverse complement strand
CCTGCTAAGACCTTTTCTCTTTTTATAAAAATATCAAAAAATGTGTTTTAAAGGTTTAAGCACGTGTGTGATCGCACGCATCGTCCTCGTGCTAAAACCTTTTCTTCCTTTTATAAAAATCAATAAAATTGTTTTGAAGGTTTAAGCACGTGTGTGATCGCACGCATCGTCCTCGTGCTAAGACCTTTTCTTCCTTTTATAAAAAATCAATAAAAATTGTTTTGAAAAGGTTTAAGCACACGTGCGACCGCTCGCGTAGGCCTTGTGCTGAAAATCTTTTCATTCTCTTTTAAAAAAAATAAATAAAAATATAAAAATCAAATAAAAATATTTTGAAAAGGTTTAAGCACACGTGCGACCGCTCGTGTAGGCCTTGTGCTGAAAATCTTTTCCTTCTCCTTTATAAAAATTAAAAAATATTATTTTAAGGGTTCTAACGCATGTGTGATCGCACGCATCGTCCTTGTGTTAGAAGACCCTTTCCTTTCTAAATAAAATTAAAAAATATTATTTTAAGGGTTCTAGCGCATGTGTGATCGCACGCATCGTCCTTGTGCTAGAAAACCTTTTCTTCTTGCTTACATAAGAATACCAAAAATTTCATTTTTCAAACAACAAACAAATTTTCAGAAAGAACTACGTAACCCTGATTTCTCATTTTGAATGAGAATACGTAGGAGCAAGGTCAATCCTTGTTGGGCCCAAAAAAACTAAAAAATATTTTTGTTTCTTTATATTGTTGTTTTCGGGATAGTTAAATATTTTTCAAACCACATCTTTATGCACGTGTTTAATTAAAGGTACTGCCTTTAGGCAGGCGTTGTAGGTTGCTAACACCTTCCCTACACGTAATCGACTTCCGAACCCATCTCTGGTTTTCACAGATCTTGCCTTATCCTTTTTATGGTTTTTCCGTAGTTTTCCAGAATAAACTATGGTGGCGACTCCAAAAACTTTTCTTAAACATTTTTTCTCTTTGGATCGTCGTCCCGTCGTGATTCCGGTTGCGACAGGTATGAAGCTATATGTGTTAAGAAAATCTTTTGAAATGCACACATGTGAGGAGATCAATGTACCAGGGTCTAAAGATGGTTGCTTTATCATTTAATGATAAGAGGAGAATTACGAATAAATGCTAGAAAAGTATGATTTTATTCATGAAGTATAGTTTCCATGAAAAGAGTTGTATATGTTATAATAGGAAAATCTAGTACAAGAGAGACATATATATACAGAAAGAGTATATTGTCAATACAAGAATAGAGAAATAAGGTATATGAAATATAATGAATATGGTTAATAATAGTAGGAGAATGAAAAACGGGTTCATGGATGTTAATAAGAGTATGGAGTTGATGACTAAAGGCTGACTAAAGGCTGTCATGGTTGTTTTAACAGAAACCATGTTTGTAGTAGGTTGCAGGGGTGAATGGAATCAAACCTTGGTTATTGTGTGGGCCTAAGTATGTTATATATTGTATTTTATGTATTTGAAATGATATTATACTGGATGCATTTATAGATAACTTTATTTTAAGTTAATCTAGGAATGATGGTTTATTATACTAATTTATGATTTGACGTTATATAATATTTGGTTAATTTTATTATATCATACGTTATATAAGTTAGTTTAAGATTCACGTGATATAAGTTGTGATACGAATATTATATTATATTTTTATATGAAGAATATTTTATTAGCTTTTTATGGGAATGATATTATATTAGAATAAAATATAAAGGATATTTTATTAGGTGGTGCAGATGTTAAGCGTAACGGTTCTTTACATTTTTTTTTATCTTTTGGTATTAGTGGTGAAATAAATTGTGAATTAGGTAAATTTGGAAGGTTGAACGTAGTCGAGAAAGAAAAAATATATGTTAGGGTGATTAGAGATGTGTGATAATAATATTTGAATAGAATCACGAGTGTTGATATATTTGATATATGTACTTTCACAGTATCGGTGTAAAAATCGATGTAGTACCTTTCCTTTTGCGAGAGGGTAGAAAGGTGGGTCTCTTCGTCTATGACAGACGGTAGAAGAGACAAGGTTCGAGTGCCACTCTTTCCTCTTTCGAGAGAGTAGAAAGGGTAGGATACCTCGCCCGTAGGTTTTCCAATCAAGCTGAGTATAGTGCCCGTTGTGAAAGCAGCGGAGTTTTTACTAATAAGTCTTGAGGAGCAGGGGAGATAGATCTGAAGCTGCGGTGGAGGATGACTCAAACTATCCTGTTTTGGTGAACAAGTGTCCTGTTTTGGTGAACAGGTTTTATATGAGAAAGTACAAAGAGACAATGTATATTTTTGTAGTTATTGGTTTTGGTGTACTTATTGAATATGTCATGTTAACGATATTACTTTGTTAACTAATCATTGATGTGTTGATGTTGTATTGGATGATGATTATGGTAGCTTATCCTTTCTATTTGTGTGTGAATGCGATGATCGTATAACTCGTATTGTTATACGGGAGCAGATGTTAATACAGATGCTCCAGTTGATAAATAGAGCAGAAAGAAGTCGAGAATGAAACGGGAAAAGATTTATATTGTTTTCGAACATTTTCAGGTTATGTTATTTCATTTAAGTTGACTTAGAGATACAAGTCTATGATAAATGTTCTTTTAATTGGATTGTAATGGATTATTGTTTATTTTCTCAGTCTAAGATTTATATGGATGTTTTCTTTTGTTTTTGTTTTAAAAGAACAATTTTTTTTTTTTGTTATCGTAACAATTGGATGTTACACCCTACACTTCAAAACACATACAATTGGTATCATAAAATTCTGATAAAAATGAATATTAATTAAAATTTTAAAATAAATAGTAGCAAAGTAATTAATTTATAAAATTGAATACAATTTTTAAATTCCCTTTGTTGATAATATTTAAATTTCTATTTAACTTTAGTTTATTCTGTTAATATTAATTTTACAAGGAAAAAAAACTGAAAGTCACTAATATTAAATTAACCGTAACGATGAACAACTAAACAAAATAAATTAAAAATCACTAATTATCATTTTAAATCAGGAAGAAAATTGCAAGTTATGCAGTGACTCTTGCATGTTCTTACTTAATATAAATTCATTTGCAACATGTTCTTACTTAATATCGTAATTTCTACTTTAATGAATTTTTGAAATTTTTTGTAATTCGAATATTAAATACTAAAATTGAACTTAACCATCAAAGCAGATATGCATATGAATTTGGAATATAAATTTAAAGACAAAGTTGTCGTACCATATTTTAGTCTGTACAAACTTCTTGAAACTGTTCAAGCCATAAAATCTAAGAATCTTTGCAAAAAAGTCAAAACCCTTACAAAGAGTAGTACACACATAATCCAGAATCATGAAACAAATAAATGGAATAAAGTTTCACTAGTAGACTTCAAAGTTCTGATTAATAAATTAGTACGGAGTGGTAACAATCAATGAAGAAGATTGCGAGAGCGTAGATTATAATTTTTCATAGCTGTGAATGAATTCTCTGTAACTTCTTCTGGAGGTATGTAATCAGGATCATTAAGGCAATTAACATCATCAGGTAAATCAGCATCTATCCATTCAGACCAATCCTCGTAATCAGTATCCATGTCATATGACAATTCTTTTTGGTTTTGCATGGTGTTAACCTTGTTCATCAGTGCTAACAGCATTTGATGGTTCAAAGTTTCATAGTCCCTGCATGATTAACAAAGAATTCTGAGATACAAAATTTATATTCAAAATATAGCATTTTTATTATTACTGTTTATCAATTTACTTGTATGTGCAAATGGCATGTAGCAGTTGAACCGCAGCAGCTACCATGAATAATAATCTTGCCACATTTATTATCCATGTTTGGTGCTCAATGTTGTCGCTTGTTAAACGAATAACGACTACTTCCACAAAGAAAGTTGCAAAAAGCTCTGTAAAAAAAATAATATTTAGTCAAAATTATATAGTCTGACGTTTATATAAACTAATAGCACTAGTCAGTACATACCAATATACAGGAACGGTCTCATATTGTATGTTTGCTTCGTACTAGTCAACATGAAGATGACAAAGATTGATATGGAATAAACAAAGAAAGCTTTGATCATTCTTGATTCAAGTAACAAGGCATTTTGCAGAGCAAAAATTCTGTCTAAAACAACAAACATGGAAGCCTGCTTTGATTCAAAAGATTCCTGTAAATTAGAAAAAGAGAGTTTTGGTTAAAACTACATGAAGCACAAAAATCAATAGTCTACAAGAAATTGCAAACCTGAGATGACAATATTGACTTTGAATTTTCCATCAAACGATCATGAAATCCTTGAATCTGTTCCTGACGTTGAACAAGCTCTTCATGCTGTCTATGCCCATATTCAGCAAAATACTGTAGGGTTTTCCTGCAACACACGAGGAAGCTCAACTTTTTCCTTAAATAATCCATGTATGTATACAAATTTATGAGTTAACTTGTCTACCTGNTCTCTTCTAGTGCTTTGGATTGAAACTGAATCAATGAGTTTAGGGACTCAAGTGCTGTGGATTGTCCATCTAAAAGTTGGTGTTGCTTATCTAAGGAAAGCCCAGCCATATTCCCAATATCTTCAGCTTTGCTTTGCAGAGTGTTCATCCTTGATGACATGACATCTCCAACTTTAATTACCTCATTCTCTATCTCAATGGCTTCATCCCTTAACTTTCCAATTTCTTTTCCCAAATAATTATAAGATTCTTTGAGCATTGTTACACCATCCTCCAAACTTCTCTTCATATCCTCTTGATCTTCTTGTAACTGTGATTGTGATAGTGCAATTTTTGTAGTTTGCTCATAAACATTCTGTGAATGAATTAACACAGAATCTATGTGGCCTTCCAGATGCCTAGCAGTTTGAGCTACTTGTTGGGTGTGGCTGCCAATTAAATCAAGAGAATCATGAATTCTCTGAGAGCCTTGTAATAGATGTTCTGATTTCTCTTCAATGTTATCTAACTTGTCCTCAACATACTGGGCTGAACTTTTTAATTCAGTCACAAGTCTCTCAGTTTCATGTTTGAATGCATACGCCCTATAAAGTGTACAGAACATTAGTCAAGTTGAGACAAGACAAACACAAAAAATAAATAACAAAATATAGATTAGTTAAAAGAACTGCACTTAACTGTAACTGATAACAAATGATGTTGGTTTCAAGGTAGAATTCAAGGTAAACCTTATGGGCAAGGTCATCTAAAGTTCTCAAGCATGAAGCCATAGAAGCTTTGGGGTCACAGTGGGGAAAAGGAGATCTTCCAGAATCCCTCTGAAAGCAATCACTTAGGTGCCAAGCTAATCTAGACCTCTTCTCATCAACAGCCAAGATCTCAGAACACCCAGCAAAAAGATGTTGATATGCATTTTGCCAACAAGAGTTTGAGGTAATCATTTTCTTCTGAGCATTATCTATTAATTTCACTCCCTTTTGCTCGTTGAAGACCTCAATGGAGAACTCTGCACTGGAACCTCTGAAATTGCCTCTAGAATAGGTCCTTTCACTGGAAGGAGTCTCCTTTGATGATGAAAACCATCCCCATGACTCACTTCTTAGCAAGAATGACAACAAAATAATAATAGCTAGAAGACGACTCTCACCACCACCCATAGGAGAATTTAATCATACAATTTACGTCCAAGTTTCACAACCCTGCATCAAACAACATAACNAATCAATTTTGTTGCCAAAAACAATTACCCCATGTTGCATTACAAAAATAAGAAGCGAAATTCAGAATATTGAAATAAATTGATAAACTAAGACACTCCTTATATGCCAAAATTAAGATGAAAAAGTTTTCTGCTCAGAAAACTACAACATTTTCTGTGACAAGGTAACAGTACACTAGGAATTAAGACGGTTGGTTCTAATATTATCTACTCCTAATTATATTCAATTTTGTTTCAATTGCAGTATATGCACTTCACATCTAAATCGAGAGACACAGAGAGTAAAGATTTATATGGAAAGTCTACATTTGCATATCCTCTATTTTCAACTTGTTGAGTGCGGCAATAATTTAAGGCTAATTTGGGATCTGAATGAAAGGGATATATAAGGAAAGAGAAACTTGGGATCCAAGAAATATAAAGTCGGCAGGCACAAAGCAAAGTGAAGTAGGAAACTTTCCTTTTATTCAAACAACAAATTACAAAAAACAAAGAACATGTCATCATTTTGGATTTCAGATAATTCATTATTCTACAACTTAACATCACGAAAGGAACCGTTTGTATCAATCAAACACTTACCATTCTCTACGAAAATATACTTGAGAAAAAAAAAATGTGAAAACATCCGCCATCAAACATTTCATATAATTGTCTTCAATTAAAAATAAAATGCGTAAAACAACATCAACAATTTTCTAAACATGGTAAAGCAAAGCAAGAAAGTGTTAAAGAAAAATCTGTGGTATCCTTTTATTCTACTACTAAAGTGATCTTAAAATCGGAATTTTGAGGGCTATTTAACAAGTAAATTAATAATATTATGTTATCCTCGAACAGAAGGGACAAACCTGAAGCGTGAAAACGGTGCGTTTGATGTTTAGAAAATTGTGAAAATGAAGTTATAAAAAAGCTTATATAGAAGAAGAGAAACCATTGGACACAACTCTACCGTTGGAAAGACATAAAAGAATATAACGCTACGTTTAGTCAAAAAGGCAGTAACAGTTACAATACTTCTTAAAGAACGAAGTTGTGTCTCATCACAAACTTCAAAATTTCGAAACACTACTTTCACCGTAAAATTTCCAATACATATCTAAGAGACATGATTTTTCTGAGTTTTGAAAATAAAAAAATGTTTGAGTTTTGTGTGTGTCTGTTTGTATATATATAACTTATTGATTGAATTATTTTAAAGAGCGTGTAATTTTGTTGGATTAAATTATTGAACTACTTTAAAAACTTTTCTATAAGTTATAGTTTATTAACAAATATTAACTTTGAGTAGACTGCGCGTAAAGATTTGGAAGCTCAAATGAAATAAAGGAATATGCTTAATTGCGATATTTATGAAGTAGATTCTTAAATTCATATATTTTTTAAACCAAATTTCATAGTTTACCAAAAAAATCAAGTTGATATATAACAGAAGTGGAAATTAAAGAGTAAATACTTATTTATTTTTTAAAACAATAAATTAAAAAGTTAAATTACGTAGATAAAAATTTAGTGAAATCACGAGACTTTGAAGAGTTATTTAAATAAATCAACTATGCTCATGAAAAGTGACTTACTTTAAATATTTTCTACACATTCACAAATGTTAAGAGAAACTTACCCGTAGAAAAAAACTTGCATCAGTTAAGAAGTTTGACTAATTGGTAAGAGATGAAATAATATGAAGAATGAGATGGAACTTTATATATTTCGAGTGGAATAATTCTCATCCCACTCAAATGATTTTAGTTTATGAATCTTTAAATATGAATTTCTATCTAATTCAACCTACATTTATTCATATATATTACACAAAAAATAAAGGCATGCTTAATAGTATTTTACCATGTTTAGCATGTAACTTCAAGATTTAATAATGGTTAAAATTTAATATTATACAAAAGAAGTTTAACACCAGACAAAGTTACAATGCTCTAAATGAAGACACTCACCTCAATTCTGTGTTTACATAGAGAAAGGGAAGCAAAATCCACTACCAAATCCCAACATTCACTAAATATTGATTCTACTAACTTTTTTGTTCTTCTTCTCGCTGAACTGTTTCCTGCCTCATGGTTTGATGAAAATTTCCTCTCTCCTTTAGATGGCTCCAAATATGCCAGTGGCCAAGACTAGTTACTGTTCTGTTTCACATTGCTGGAATCTACGACATTGTGATGCTCTAAAATTCAGACACTTAGTAATTAAACAAATCATGTTGAAAATCGGTTGTGATGAAACAATTATTGTAGATATGTTGGAAAAAGGTTAATATATAATTGTAATCATGAAGTATCCACAATAGCACACCCCCCATTTATAGACACTATGTTCAGATTAGCATGCACCGACATGAATTTGGTCGCTCAAATGTGTAGTCTGGTTATAAAACATGCTTGATATATTACTATCACCTTACTGTACTTGACATTGTAGAGTTGAACATATTCGAAAATTTTTGTGGCAAACAACTTGATACTTATAACTATATGTGAGTATGTTTTGTTGTCTCAGACTTTTATAAAGTTTGTGTACATAGTTGTTTTTAGGAAGTTTTGTAAAGGGAAGGCTAGGGAGAGTGTAACAGTTTAGATTACTATGCTTGTTTCATTGGTAATAAAGTTGTCTGGTTTTTCTAAGGTGAACATCCAGGAACCTGTCTTGGAAGTCTTTATAGTTATAAATAAATCCGGGTACCTATCACTGGTATTCAGAGCCACTTTATTGGTGTTGTGGTAGCTGTGCGGCATGGTCAATACGAGAATGGAGGCAAGATTGGATGGATTGGAACGTATAGTGCAAGAAAAGGAACATGAAAATAAGAGAAGGTTCCAAAGGCAGCATTACAGTGTTACATTCAATCACATCATGTTTTAAGAACTAGAAATCTATAAGCAACACTATGTTAAGCATAACCTAAAAACATGCAATCATATGTTTTAGAGCCTATTTTCCTTTTATTAGGATCGGGTAGTATCACCTTAACTAGGTACCACCATACTTTTAGATATTTAAGATTATAACTTCTCCATAGCTCATAGTGAGTTTTACCAATTTTTTTATGAAGTATTCTATTTTGTAAAAATATGTAGTGAGCAACTTATTAGAAAGAGCACTAAACAAAGTGTGTTTGCATTCCTTGTTCGCGTAAATCCAATCTTCTAGTTTTGAGTTTGAAGGGATACTGGAGTCGAGCTTTGGAGATGAAAGAGCAGCAACAACTCCATACATGTCTAAAAGGGTGGACACGCATCCTTGCCAGCGCCAGAAGTTCTATCTAGAGAAAACCCTGACTTTTGACATGTTCGGAAGTGGTTTCACAAATATCGTCTAAGTTTCGAAAAAAAAAATTACTTTATGGAATCTAGTTATTGATGTCAACCATAAGTCCTTAAGATTGTTGAAGAAATTGTTGACAAAATCACGAAAAGTATTTCTTGAGGCGTGTAGTTTCATTGTCCTTAAGGACTTATCTGTGGTGTGTTGTGCAAGAACTTCCCAGAAATTTCTGACGATTTTAGAACTAGTAAGAAACCCTAAAAATAGTAGAAATTAAACCCAAGATATTTTTAGAAAAGAAAAGGAGAAAAGACAAAACTAAGAGGAAGGAGAATGAGAGAAAATGTTATGTGTTTAGGAATGCATGAAATAATTTATTTATAGAGCGTGCAACCCTCTTAGATGAGAAACTTGGTCAAAGATTGTTGCCACACTAATGAATAATAAATAAATAAATAAAAATTGAACATTGCACCGAAGAACGTTTTGCCAACAATAATGAATAATAAAAATTGATTGTTTTCACTTTTGAATGTTGCCCACGTTGAAAGCCAACCTTTGCAATAAATTATTATTTTACAAAACTTTTGTATATGGATGTAGCATTTTAGTATGAGGTCAGATGTTATATTGCATCTTGTATGGACAATTGTGCTTCTTGTACGGAAGAGACAAATATAAGGCATAAAGGAAATATTCCTAAAATATCTTCTTCATATCTCTTAACGTTCTTATAATCTCATGCAGAACTTTTTAATAAGGCTTTGTATTGATTAGATCTACATACAAAAAGATAAAACATCACAACAAACAATGGAGAACTATTTTGTACAAGCATTAGACTTTTCTTAAGCTTTTAGGCATTATTTGTGCATAAGCATTTATGCATAGTTTGTTTGAGTAAAGTTTAGTGTTTAGGATATTGTTTATACGTACAAAGTTTAGCGAACTAATCCTAGATTATTTATTTGATAAACATTATTTCGTTAAACGTTTTTGTTAAACTTCAAAACAAGGTTTGATTAGACGATTTTGTCTTAACAACAAAACTCACCTGTAACCAACAACAAATTTCTCATACGGTAATGGGACGAGCTCTTAAGTTCGACAATTCGATAGAACACTTAGTTCATCTAGCATAGTCAGACGTCTAGGATGAGCTAAGACATCATTGATAGACATGTATAAAATGGTGGAGATTTAATTGACCTAACATTTGTAAAAGAATTACAAAATGATCTAATTGAGTGAATATTTTAAAATTTATGACAAATTGAAAAAAAAAACTAAAATTAAAACTCAATTGAAACAAAAAAGTTAAGTAATATCAGATTTGAAAATTCAGCTAAATAATTTTTAGTAAAAATTTCAATCTAAATTTGAAAGCACAACAAATCATAAAATATTAATCAATAAAATAAAAATAATTTTATGTAAATTTTTTAATCCAAATATGAAAGTATTGTAATTGTTTACTTTTTTTTCTTAATTATTTTTCATCTGCTGCCTATGAATCTCACAATAATTCTTATTTTGCGTTCCTGTTTTGCTTCGATCTTCCTATTTTGGTCACTTTTTCTTTAACTTTTCTAATTGAATATGCAGAACGATTAATTTAAAGCAAATCAACCTTTTAACGGTGTTAAAATTATACACAGATGATTCGTGTCCAATTTTTCCCGTATGACTTCTGCTACGTCAGATTCATCTTCGTTCCAGGAAGGTCATCCGCGGAGGAATCATCCACGAGCTGGTACGTCTTCGTTAGAAACGGCGTCGGGATAGATCTCTGTGACTCCGCCGGCGCTGATTCATGGGTTTGCTCCACCGGTAATGGCGTCATCATCCGCTCCGCTACCAGATCTGGAACTGAAACCTACCTAAGCTCCATAACCGGCTTCTAAAATAAACTAGTTTTTCTAAATGCATCAATTTACTACTTACCAACTACACAGTTATTCGCACAAGGTAAATACATACATCTACGAGAAAGTCTAGAACTGGAACCTATCTAACCTTATCCAAACCCGATTCCTCTTGATATTATCCAGGTGAAAGAAAATAATATTAATGAACGAATAGTTATATGAAGATATTATTTTGTTCCTTGATTTGATCTGTGTAATATTGAAAACAATATTCAGCGGCCAACAGAGTAGGATAACGACCGTCGGAAGCGGAAAAATTCAGGGTTGAGAGAGAAAGCGAAGAGATGATAGGTTCTTGTTGTTTCTAGAAGTTTCGGATGGGAGTAAATTGACGGAGGAAGAAAGAAAAAAGGGGGCGTTCGTGGGTTCGAGAATGAAAGGAAAACAATTGAAAAAGGAAAAAAAATAAAAAATAGGTGGGGCCACGAGAAATAGAAGTGAGAAAAGAAGACGCTAGAAGAGGATAATCAGCCGCTGCTTCATCCGAATATGGCTTTCAACCGTTGCTCTGTCCACTTTCCAGAACCTTCCTTGTCCTTCATTCCTTTCTCATTTTATGCAGTAGCAATTCCTGGTTTATGCTTATATTGCTTTGGATTTTCAGCAATAAATGTAGTGTCGTCTGGGCAGGAAAAGTGGCGGTGGCATAGGTTGCGGTGGCATAGGTTGCGGTGGAGGGAACGGTGCTTATGGGAGTGGGGTGGAATTGGAAATGGTCAGGGAGGAGTTCGAGGTGGGATAGGGGTGGAAACGGAGGATTTGGAGGCGGAGGTGGAAGAGGTGACGCAGAATGCAGGACGGGGAGGGCGTGAGAGAGAAGGTAGAGAAATAAGCCACGTGTTCAAAAATCGGCACATCACCCTTTCATCTGTACAAAAAATTAACACTGATAATTATTTTTAATGGAAGGGATTAATTTGCTTTAAATTAGCCGTTTTAAAGACTCAATTGAGAAAATTTAAAAAAAGAAACCAAAGTGAGAAAACCGAACAAAAACAAAAACGTTTATATAGTTTAAACCTTCCAAAAATTATAGAAGTTTAACTTCATTTTCAATATTTATGTGAAGAAATATAACAATAGTAGTGAGAAGTATGTGTAATTGAGGATTGAAACGAATAAATAAGATGAAGAAATAAAAATATGTTGAAAGAATGGATAAAAAAGAGAGTAAAATTAAAACCGGTGATAATTTTATAATCACTCTTTAAGTTAAGAATTATACTATTAAGGGTAAAATAGGAAAACTAAAATTATACACCTTTATATATAGATATGAAATATTAATTATATGGTTAAATATGCTTTTAGTCTCTGAAGTTTCACTGATTTTTGGTTTTAGTTCAAACATGAAACATTGATGACATTTAGTCTTTATAGTTTTGAAACTGTTATAAATAGTCCTTAATTTTAAACGGCGTTAATTTTTATTTGACGTGGCTAACGTCCAATGCCAAGTGTGATTTTATTCTCTCCACGTTTTCTTTTCTTTCTTTATTCTAAATTTGCACTGAAGTCCTTAATTTCTACTATGTTTACACTTTAGCATTAACACTGCAATTAGGGTTCAGAAGGGGCAGCCATCTCACACACTGTTCTTCCCCTGTTTTCTACCTTCTCACACACTGGAGACATGAAACAATAAATGAGAAGCAAAGCCAAAACAAAATTATCATCACGATGGTTCAATTTGAGAAGCGTGTTATTGGCAGGAGGTGGCAAGCTATTGGTGGAGGCGGATTGACTAGAAGCGGTGGTGGCGCAACCGAGCACCTCGTCGTCGTCTTCGTCTCCCATACCGAAGGAGACGAGGCTTAAGGCACGCGAAATGTGCGAACAGAAATTGGATTGGCGAGGGAATGGAACAGATCTGAGTGACAACACCTAGTTTTGTTTCTTCAGTCACTTCACGCAACAAACCACATGTAATGCTGTTTGGCTCCAAAATTGATTTCTCACACACCAATGCTCTCCCAACTCTGTATCTGCCCAAAAACACGGATTTCTTGCTTCAAACCACAGGTAATGCTGTTTGAGGCCACCGTCATCTCCTTCAAATTGCGCCACAAATTTCTTGCTTCAATCCCCGTCTCCTCCCGTTGCCACCCACCAGTGTCACTAGGAAAGTCGGCGTCTTTGCGGAGGTGAGCAGCCCAAGTTGCACCATTTCCGGTATTGATTTCAGTGACCCCGATTGGAAAACAAAGTTCCAGCAAGATTGGGAGGCTCGTTTCAGACTTCCTCATCTCACCGACATCTTCCCAAATGCTCCTCCCATTCCTTCCACCTTTTGTCTCAAAATGAAGTTGGTTGGTAGGTCTACTTTTCTTTTCTTTACCCTCTGTTTGCTACTACAGAAACATTGTTGTGTCTGGGGTGAGGATTTTTATGCTTTTAAAATTCAACCAATAGAGAAAAGGATTGGGATTTTCGGATTGCTGCATATTGTACTCCACCCCCATTGCCAGATATTATAATTGGCCTCAGACCTTATATATGTCATAACTTCCAAGAAGTTTACCTTCAGTGTCCACCAATTCAGTTCTGGCTGATGGAAGGTTCCAGGTGAAGGCACAAAGTAGAAACAGAGAAAAGAAAAGAAAACAATCAAAGTGCAAACATAGAAGAAATTAAGGGCTTCTGTGCAAATTTGAAATAAAAAGAAAACAAAACATGGCACAGAATAAATTCATAACTGGCATGAAACGTTGATTGGCAACCACGTGAAACAAAATGCCATCAATGTTTCATGCAGGGACTAAAACCAAAAATCAGTAAAACTTCAGGGACTAAAAACATATTTAACCCTTAATTATAAATATGAGATTATTCTTTTTAACTACTTATTTGTTAAGTTTATTCAATTCAATCCTAATATTTTTGTTTTAATAAAGTCTTAATTTTTGTAAATTTTATGTAATTCAGTCTTTTTTCTTAACATTGTTTTAAATAATTAATGAATATTGTTACATGTTTGTTCTAATTTTTTTGGTTTTTTTAATTTATTTTATTTATTTTTATTTTTATTTTATTTTTAAAAATTGTTTACATCTCAAACTAACATGTGTCATGTGTTAGAATAAGTGGTTAAAACTAATATTTTATATTCAATTTGGTCAAATTATTCTTATTTTTATACAATTTTGTCTCAATTTTAAAATAGAGTAATTTTGTTCTTTTCAAATGGAGATCTAATTTTTTTTATATAAATGTTATATTGATATTTTTATTAAAATTCACTTTTTTATTAAATATTTTTGTTTTAGGATTACAGTTGGTTTAAAATTAGAACAAAAGTTTTAAGAGTAAGGACTAACATTAAGAGGTTAAAAATCTCATAAATTAATATAATCGATTAATATAATATTATATGACATTTTTATTTGGTAGTTTATGTGATTTTGATACTCTATAATTTTTAATCTCTTAAAATTTTAAATAAATCGTGTTAGTTCTTATAGTTAATATTTTCATTCTAAATCAACTTTAACCTTAAATTAAAAATATTTAATAAATATACGTGAAGTATTTGAAAAACACTATAAAGGAAGGAGAGGTGATTTGAATAGTGTTATTTAAAAATGTTTTCGCAACCCTTCTGATATAACATATTGTCAAGCCTTTAAAACATTCTTAGGTTTTGTAAGAGGCTCATTTAGTTAAGAGAAGAGAAAGTAACACAAGAGATTTTATACTGGTTCGCTCCAACAGAGTTACGTCTAGTCTCCTCTGCAGAGGGTTCCACTATAATCTTCACACGATTACAAATGGGTATTAGCACTGTTGGGTCTATCGAAGAGGATGTTACATGTGGGTTACACAAACACCAATAACATTTGAGCCCAACTATATAAAGGATTGACACCACTCTCTACCCAAAACCTTAAGGTAATGGGTTAATGGGTCTTTCATCTTTATATAGTGCTCTACTTTTTCATTTCTATCCAATGTGAGACTTAGACTCACACTTGGATTCCCAACAATCTCCCCTCAAGGGTGAGTCCCTTCCACATAGGTACACTTCCCCTCCAACAGAAGCATTCCCAACCAATCACAACCACGAGTAGCCCTTTCCAACCGCCGTTCATCTTCACGGAACTCGCTTACCTGAATACCTTTTGCCAGGAAGACTTTCGGTATATGGATCATTATACTCGTCTAAGTCGGTCACCAAGACAAACCATCAGCTTTGATACCACTATTGTGTTTAACAAAGAGGAGGTTACCTATGGGTTACACAAACACCAATGACATCTAAGCCTAACCATATAAAAGATTGACACCACTCTCTACCCAAAACCTTAAGGCAATAGGTTAATGGGTCTTTCATCTTTATATAGTGCTCTACTTTCTCATTTCTATCCAATGTGGGACTTAGACTCACACTTGGATTCCCAACAAGCACCACTGCTGGTACTCATCACCCTTGCCGAGATTTCCTCTAAGTATTCGCACCACTCTTTGTACTCAACAACCTTAACCGAGATTTCCTTTGAGTATTTGAACTACTCCTGGTATACCCTTGTCAAGATTCCTTAACTCAAACTAAGTTCAGTTGTAAGTACTTTAATTCTCTTCGGAATTGCAATCAACAATTCCTTACAAGTAGTTCAGACTATATCTCTCATAGAGAGGATTTGATTAGAATACAATGCAGTCTAAACACTCATGGGTGTTTCTTTTTTCTCTCTTACAAGGTAAGAAATATGATGCTTAAGCTTGAGAATATCACTTTCTTATTTTCTCTTTTTTTTTTCTCTTTTCTTCAGTTCAGATGTATTGTTTTTCTTTGAGCTCTTTCTCTTCTTTTTAGGATGGATTTTTCGTTGTAAGATTTTCTTATGCTCTTTAGTTATCTTCTTGATTTTCTTCTTGAGAGATCTTATATTTATAGACTTCATGGATATATGTCTGTTAAACTAGATTCGTAATTGATAGTCTTGATACTTGTATTTTCTCTTTCTTCTTTTCACAACAGCCGTTGTGTAAGTCAACTTTGTCAGAACAGACATGCTTTTTCAGTCCTTTGCTTGAAGTATGTTGTACAATTCTTTTAGACTTTGCTTCAAGTGAAGAATATTCTATAAATATCTCCTTTATCTCTAACGTTCACTTTTTGATATTTGATATGTAGCACTATGAATGCGGGTAGATCGCTTATTTAAAAAAATTAGAGTAAACTGTGCATAGAACATATATGTCTTTCCTTATCATTTTTTTTTTGTTTTTAAACGTTCAGAACAAAAAAGTGTTTTTTATTTTCCACCATTAGGTAGCATTTTTCGATTAAGCTCTTTTCACAACGGATACCTAACATAAATTATACTTCATCATAAGATAAGGTGTTTGTTAGGCTTATGGTATCGTCTGGTTAAGTAAACACCTTTTTAGATATTATCATTGGTCAGATAGTGTTTAACTTGTTTAGGCTTTCTTAAAAATATTTTGTCAGAGACATTATCTCGACCTATTTTGTTTTCGAGAGAAATTGAACACCTATTCAAGATATTATAAGCATTGAACATTTTGTTCAATCTCTTTTGACGCTTTTAGACAATGCGTCTGAGTGTTTTATCTTAGATGTTATCTATTCCTAAGACCTAAGTATTTTTCTAGGTTTTCAATGTTTGGGGTTCAGGTTCTAGGTTGTGTTTGTTGTGGAAATTTTAACTCTAAGTCATGTGTTTTCATCCTAAGTTTTAATGTTATTTGATTAAACTTGATAGTATGAGAGTGTTTGGTCATATAAACGATTTTATCTTTAACAATGTGAATATTAATAAAAATATTAATATAATGTTTATATAAAAATTAAATTTAACCTTAATTTAAAGAAGAATATAAATTTTTAATTTTGAAAAAAAATTGATTGAATTAAACAAAAATAATTAATATAAATATCAAATTAAATATAAAACAATAACTATAAAAAATAAATCAAATCAAACAAAATGGATATTAGAACTGTTGAATAAATCCAAAGAAAATAAAAACTAAATTATTATTTAAGTCCAAATTTTAGTATTAATTTTACTTTTTTTAATATAAATTATTTTATTAATTTACTTTTCACATTTTATATAATTTTTAAATTAAGTTAATCTTACTTTAATATAAAATGGTCTACATTAAAATGGAAAAAGTATTTATTTTATAATCAACTTTTAAGAATACATTTTTCTATATATTTAATATAATTTATTGTTAGTAATTTTATTAAGATGAGATAGACATGAGACGCGTTTTTATACTTTTAATTATTTTATTTTATTTATTATCATCAGTTAAACATATAGTTTCGTATCAATTAATAATTTTTTATAGTAAAAATAAAATCTGTATATAAAACAGCTATCGTAGAGCTAAAAATTATAATTATTTTTTTGTAATATTAGTTATTTTTCTATTATCATATATAAGACATAAGGTAAGATATATGTGATGTACACACGTTTTTATACTACTAATTATTTTTATTTTATTTATTATCATTAATGAAACATATACATTTTCGTATTAACAAATAATTTTTGTTAGTAATAATTATTTCAAATTTAATTAACTTTTAGAATTTAGTGGTAATTAAAAAAGTTTTATCCAAATAAAAAATTAAAATAAAACTCAAATTCGTTAAATTTAATTATCTTGTTCTAACAAAAGATTTAAAATATACAAGTTAAGCTTTTTAAAATGAAATAAAAGGTAAATTTGAAGAATTCCATACTATTGTTTGCAGCAAAGATGTGGCTTTCAAGAAGTGTTACGGTTTCTCTTCTTCCTTCTATTGCCAAGTTTTCTCCTTTTCTTCCCATGCACAATTCCCTCTTTTGCTCTCACCTTCACTCTCAAACTTCCTTACACGACGACGCCGTCTCACAATTCAATCGTTTGCTTCATCAGCGTCATGTTCCTTCCATCTTCGAATTTGGAAAAATTTTGGGATTTCTTGTGAGGATGAAGCAGTACTCTACCTCTATTTCTCTTATCAAGCAAATGGAGTTCAAGGGAATTCTCTGTGACCTTGCTAATCTCAACCTCCTTATCAATTGTTTCTGTCACTTACACAAATTGGCTTTTGCTTTCTCTGTATTTGCCAAGATTTTCAAACGGGGTTATCATCCAGATGCCTTTACCTTAAATACACTCATGAGAGGTCTCTGTGACAAGGGTGAGGTCAAGGAAGCCCTCAATTTTCATGACAAAGTAGTAGCACTAGGATTTCCGCTCGACCAATATTCTTACGGAATTCTGGTCAATGGATTGAGCAAAATAGGAGAAACGGAAGCCGCCATCGAATTGCTCAGAACGATTCAACGTCCATCAATAGTAATGTATAACATTATTATTGACTCTTTATTAAAAGAGAAACATCCAACAGAAGCTTATGATTTCTATTATGAGATGGTTATCAAGGGAATTCCTCTTAATCTTGTTAATTATAATACTCTAATTTATGGCTTTTGTTTAGTAGGACAGGTAGAGGTAGCATTTGGTTTCCTAAATGAAATGATATCAAATAGCATCAGGCCGGATGTTTATACCTATAATATATTGATTGATGTATTGTGTAAGGAAAGAAAGCTAGGAGAAGCAAAAAATGTGTTAGGTGTGATGGTGAAAGCTTATGTGAAACCTAATGTTGTTAGCTTTAATGCTCTAATGAATGGGTATTACGCACTTAATAAAGTGAGGAATGCAAAACAGGTATTCAGTGCAATGACTCACATGGGAGTGAGTCCTGATGTTAAGACCTACGGTATCATGATAAATGGATTCATAAGGAACAAAAGGGTGGATAAGGCTATAAATCTCTTTCAGGAAATGCACGACAGGAATATGGTTCCAGATACTGTGACTTACAATACTCTTATTGATGGTTTATGCAAAATTGGAAGAATCTCTCATGCTTGGGATCTTTTTCGTGAGATGCGTGGTAGAAATAGACAAGCAAATGTAATCACTTATAGTTCTTTGATTGATGGTTTATGCAAAAATCAACATCTAGACAAGGCAATTGAATTATTGAGGAAAATGAGAGAGAATGGAGTTCAGCCCGATATGTACACGGTAAATATACTTATTAATGGGATGTGTAGAGGGGGGAGACTTAAGAATGCACAAGAGATTTTTCAGGATCTATTGAATAAAGGTCACAATCCCAACATCCCTACTTATAATGCTATGATAAGTGGTCTTTGTAAGGAGGGTTTGCTTGATGAGGCATTGACCTTGTGGTCCAAAATGGAAGACAGTGGTTGTTTATCTAATGTTATTACTTTTGAAATAATCATCTCTGCTCTCTTTAAGAATGGCCAGACTGAAAAGGCTGAGGTATTTTTTCACGAAATGATTTCTAGAGACTTGTTGAAATGATGAGAGGTGACCCCTTATTTGAGTAAGAAGTTACATTTATGTGTTTGTCATAGGATGTGCATGAATGGTTTGTAAATTTTGTGTTAGATGAGTTGGTTTATGTTGTAACCCGTGGCTGATGTTTTCCTGGACAAGGGTTGATACATTTTTATTTTCTACTCTGCATTTTGATTGCTATCAAACTTCTGTTTCCTTTGACATTACATTTTACTTGTAGAATTTGTTTAACTGATTAGTAGAATGGTTGAAATCAATGGTTTTATTGTCTTTCAAGACCAAAACTATGACCTTCCTTACTATGTCTAAAATCTTGATGATTTTTTTTTTTTTTATTTCCAACTGTTTGATATTCCCCATTCATGTTTGTCAGAGACCAAATATGATTTTTCTTTAGGGCCTTCAGTGTTGCACTTCAGGAACCATTCCCAAAGAATAAGCACACTTGCGAAGCTTAGTGATCTTAACCTTGGCAATAATCATCTTCCTGATATGTCTATGCCTAAAGAACTTTTAAGTCTTTCTGAATTCTTCCAATAGCAGAATCTCACATGTCTATTTCTTACTCTCACTGGATTAATTGCAGGTTCAATACCACCAGAACTTGGTAATTTAGCACAATTGGATACATTGTACCTCCATAATAATTATTTGGAAAATTTCCTGGTTTGTTTTTATTTCCCATATATACTTTGATTTCTTCCTCCTTAAAACCTTCGCTGTATGAACATTATGCAGCATATTATCTCACTTCATAACATGGAGATGAGCAAGCTGAAGTTTAAAAGAACTAGAGATATACCACTTCTTATGTGTATGAAAGATCATGGCACAACTTCCTTTCATTCAAGTATGGTTATACATAATCAGCTGATAAAGTTCTTAGTTATATATGTAGAAATTACATAATTACAATGATAAAGTTGTTAGATTAATTAGATAGCCATATATAGTACTCAATTATTGTATTTGCTGTTGAGTTGAGGTTGCTGAAGACTAATCTATGGTTTCAACCTCCTTGACAATGGTGGTGACACCAAGTGCATGACTGTCAGAGAATTGGAAACCAAAGTAATAAAAAAGTCAAATAGATAAGTGCCAATAACTGTTGAGATTAATTAGGAGAAAATAATTGGAGCGTCCTCTGATATTATTTTAACATCCTCCCCTGATTTCTTCGTGATCTTCACAGCAATTCTCTTCATTGGAAGCATACACAAATGAATTTTTAAGTGGCCTTGAAGAGTTTATGACTTTTACTATATATTAAAACTATAAAATTAATAATTGTAGTAGATTGTTCTCATATTAAGACTGACCTGTTATGATGTTTGATCATCATTCGGGTTCTCAGAATAGCTGTAATGAAGAGTGCAGAGTTTTGGAATGCAGGGTTACAATAACTAACAAACTCTTATTTATTTATTTGTTTGTGGTATTTGCGTTGCATAAATTTGGATAGATGTATCAGGTTATATTATTCTTATATTTGGTTCCTTTCTAAATATTAGTGTTTGAAGTAGTGGGGTTGAGTTCTTGAGTTTACCACAGCACTGCATGTGGTATCTGACAATAAAACTAGATCTTGGAGCTTTAAGGCTTAGCAGTTATGAGTTTGAAGTTGTTTGAAGAAGTTGTGCTTAAGAATGGCTCAGTTGTTACTTTGTTTTTCTATATTAATAAATTCTGAATATATAGTTAAGCAATGCAAATTTTGTTGAAAATTCTTAGTTGGATATAATATATATATATATATATATATATATATATATATATATATATATATATATATATATATATATATATGCTGAATTTGAAATCGAATATTTATAAGTTATTTTGTCATTTAAAAAAATATAAAAATTAAAATTATACATATTTTAAAATTTACTGTAATTTATTTTTTACAAAATTTCTTGCAAAATTATTAGTAGAAAAATTATATTACAAATTTATTTTTACAAAGAAAATTACTTGTGAATTTATTTGTAAGAAATTACTTGTGAGTTTAAACCACGCAGGAAAATTATTTGTGAAATTTAAATTTGTAAAGAAAGAGTGTATGTTGTTTTTGAATTGATTTTCTGAAACGAAAAACTGCTGTGAATCTTTGTTTGGACGAAAATTCGGCGCGAATATTTTCCATAAACAATTTGCATAAAATATTTGCAAGAAATTTCTTGTGAATTTTTTAGTTTCAAGATAATCATCTTTACTTTCCTATTAAAATTCATAAGAAAAATGAAAAAGAAAAACACTTTTCTTACAAATTTTTGAAAGAAATCTTAAGAAAACATCTATGAAGTATGGAAAATTCTAGCAGTGATAGAAAGTCATGTAGAAACTTGTAGTTAATTATATTTTAACTATAGCTGTCAAAATGGTTCACAGTCCGCAGGTCAACCTGACTCGTCACGGGTTCGGACCGGATTTGGTTTGAAAAATACAACCCACTTATATATGAGTCAGATTGCAACCCGGCTCATTTAGACCCGGCTCATGCGGGTTGAATCTGTGATGAGCCGGGTTGGCACACCAACCCACCTACCTAATTTTATTTTTTTTAATTTATTATTTTATTTATGAAACCCTGAAAAATAAAATATTCTCTTTACTCATTGTGTATACCAAAAAAGTAACTTCTGCTCTCACAAATCACTCTCATGGTTCACGGTACTTGCTCTCGTTTGACGGTCTTCTCACTCTCACTTCACTAAAATTATTCAAGGAGCAGGTAAAACATCCTTCTTTTTTTCTTCTCTTTTCTTCGCATTTCCAGCAACTAGACTCTGCCCAAAAGTCACTTCATATTGAGCTTTCATCTCCATCTAGCTTCCTTCCAAGTGAGGGCCGCCTGAGCTAGAGCTTTCATCCACCGTAGAGCTCTTCCTCCACCATTGCCTCCACTGATTTCACTCCTCCACTGCTGCCAAATCACAAGCATTATCAGCCGCTGCATCTAAGCATCCAGCTACCGTTTGATTCCACTTCCGCTGCAACTAAATCCACGTCCCTGGCTGGAGCATCCTTATCATGTGGTATTCAGAGCAAGGTTCGACTTGCATCACGCTCCAGATAAGTTCTACTGCATTGATCCGTTCTGTCATCAAGTTCCTTGCGTGTGCTTTGTTTGTTTCACTGTTCCATTGATTTGTCTTACATTCCATAGATTCCTTTGAGTTATTTGATTGATCCAGCCTTGTTTTGCTTTGGTTTTTTCTCATTTTAATCGGTTTATATTTCTGATTTGAGTCTTTATTTTTGAAATCCTGATTCTGTCTTGTTAAAGTCATGTCAATATTTTCCAATTTTGTCTAAAAATTCCATGTTTAACCAAGAATGGATAAATCTGCATAGTTGATTGGAGTAATTCAATAAGAAGCCTAGTGCATCTTGAAGCTCCTCAGCAAAGCAGTACCAGAGGTTAACATAGTTGAACTAATTCAGAGTTGAATTCTGGTTTGCATCTGGAATAAATTGTATACGCACCAGTCTTTGATCTGTTTTGTGCTTTTACTGTCATAACTGTGTGCGGATGATTGTTGGATATGATGCAATGAGACGAAATGCATACCACCAATTATGTCTAAGACATTCCAGTGGAAAGCATTATCAAGCAAATTCCAAATTCTGCACATAGCAGTTTGAACCGTACTGGAGTGCTTTGTTGAGAGTAGTTTGCAATTTTTTTTTAACCGGTCCAGCTTTAGTAATCATTTCTGGACTCCTTCATAATTCTATAGAGTTTTTTTTGTTCAGTTTAGTTGCTGCCTAGAAACATTATATTGTGTTTCATATCAGTTTGAGCATTAGATATGCACTCCCATGTGTGTCTGGATCGTTTCTTTTATTGAATTGAGCAACTGGTAGGGTCCAAATTTGAATTGGACAGTGGCAGTCTCTACTAGCCATTTCAATTTGATATATTTGCTAAACCAGACTTGCTCTAAGAGTCAAAATACTGATCTAAACACTTTTGAATCCTGTGCTGAAATTTGCATACTGTTTTGGTTNTGATTTAGCTTGAATNGGCAACTCATATAGTCAAAATTTGATTCATGAATGAACTGATCCATTTGGATATTGATATAAGTCACATTTGATCATTAAAAGTTGCTAGAAGTTTTCAATTTGCCAAATAACCTGGACTGCTAAATATAGCCAATTCAGTTTCGTTGTTGTCGCAACCGAAAAATCGCGACGGGACGACGACGATNAAAAAAAAAAAAGAAACGATTTAAAAA
This sequence comes from Vigna radiata var. radiata, assembly GCF_000741045.1. Classification (NCBI taxonomy): domain Eukaryota; kingdom Viridiplantae; phylum Streptophyta; class Magnoliopsida; order Fabales; family Fabaceae; genus Vigna; species Vigna radiata. Next base: position 17,089,768 of record NC_028359.1, on the reverse strand, counting down.
AGATGATTTGGAGTCGCCACCATAGTTTATTCTGGAAAACTACGGAAAAACCATAAAAAGATAAGGCAAGGTCCACGAAAACCAGATTATGGGTTCGGGAGTCGGTTACGTGTAGGGAAGGTATTAGCACCCTACAACGCCTGCCCGAAGGCAGTACCTTTAATCAAATGCGCGACTTTAATGTGGTTTGCAAAATGTTTAATCTCCCCTAAAAAATAAAACTCTAAAGAAAACAA
>NC_028359.1:17087653-17089077 GCF_000741045.1 Vigna radiata var. radiata | reverse complement strand
AGAGTCCTTAAAATATATTTATTATTATTATTTTTTTTATTTATAGAAAAGAAAAGGTTTTCTAGCACAAGGACGATGCGTACGATCACACATGTGCTAGACCCCTTAAAACATATTTTTGGTATTTTTATTTATAGAAAAGAAAAGGGTTTTCTAGCACAAGGACGATGCGTGCGATCACACATGCACTAGAATCCTTAAAATATATTTTTGGTATTTTTAATTTTTTTTATTTAGAAAAGAAAAGGGTTTTCTAGCGCAAGGACGATGCGTACGATCACACATGAGCTAGACCCCTTAAAACGTATTTTTGGTATTTTTATTTATAGAAAAGAAAAGGGTTTTCTAGCACAAGGACGATGCGTGCGATCACACATGTGCTAGACCCCTTAAAATATATATTTTTTAATTTTTTATAAAAGTATATTTAAAAAAAGGTAGATAAATATTTAAAATGGAGGCAAAAGAAAAAAAGAAATAAAAGATAGATAAATAAAGAAAACAAAATAAAAATTAATAGATAAAACAGATAAAAAATAAACTAATAAATAAAAAGAAAGGGTGTGGAGGTACTTAAATAAAAAGGGGTGTTTAAACCAATTTAGTTTTAATAACAGATTGGGCCTAAGCCCAAGTAGAAAGAGGGGTGGTAAAAATGGAAAATAGGGGTGTACAAACTAAAAGTTTTAATGGCAGGTTTGGGTCCAAGTCCAAATGAAACGGGTGCGAGACAACAAAATTGGGGGTGCAGAAACGATTTTTTGGTTGGCAGAATGGACTCGAACCCACAGAGATGGGGGTTGCGGATGGAAGCAAAGGGGGTACAAAGAATGAATGAGCTCAAAACCATTATGTAGTGGTGCCAATTAGTAGCCATNGGGGTGCAGAAGTGAACTGCTGGCCTTCGGGCTTGGCCCAAGGGCCCATAGCCCTCCCCAACTTCAGAAACCCTAAGGGGTCTCCCAAATTGCCTCTCATTTCAAACACCCAGAACCTAACCTAAGAGGCTAAACCTTTCCCTCTCAATAAACCCTAGAAGCCTCCCACTCCACCATTCACGCAACCTCCCAACACCACCGGCAGATGCCTCCCCGACAGCCATCGCGCTGCTGCTCCCATCGATCAGTCACGGCGACGCTGACACACTCACCACCGTCCGGCCANCGACTCTATCGCCGGACACCCTCTCTCTTCCTCTTCGCGATTCATCCCAGGGTTGGGGTTTTCTCCCTTCGAGCGACGCCGGCAACTGCCGGAAACGGCCACTGCGCCTCCGCCTCGACAGCCACCGTACCGCAACATCCATCCTCACGAGTCCTCTCCGCGCCAGAGAAAAAGAGGAACAAATCGCTCCCCTTCGTGATCCATCCCGACCGATCACCGGCCTAGCAACCTCTACCTGGCCTTACCGGCGACAACCACTG
>NC_028359.1:17058925-17085273 GCF_000741045.1 Vigna radiata var. radiata | reverse complement strand
AGACTATAGGCCGCGGTTCTTGCACTAACCGCGGCCTATAGTGGCACTTTTTGCCGCGGTTGAACCGCGGCATATAGTGGAATATATTTTTTTTTAAAAAAAAAAAATAACTTAGGCAGCGGGTCTTTAGACAACCACGGCATATTGCGGAACTTATATACCGCGGTTGTAACCGCGGCCTAAAGTCTTTGACTTACTACCGCGGTAAAATATACCGCGGTTCGTAAATCGCGACCTATAGTGAAAAATAACCGCGGTAAAATCCCCTCGCTGCACTAGTGTGTAGATATTTATAAATATCTACGTATAAAAAAGACTACAAATATTTTTTATAGATATTTATCAAATAACCAAATAAATAATAAATATTTTTAAATGAATTGTGTAATATATATATATATATAAATTAAAGCACCAATAATGTACCACAATATAAATTGTATTTTTAAGTACACATATTTTAAATATATTTAGCTAGTATTTTTTCACAACTTATTTCATTTAGAACATTTGGAACATTACTACCTTTTAAAATAATTTCTGTCATCTATTTATATATATATATATATATATATATATATATATATATATATATATAATTTATATTTTGGTTAAAAAATTAATGAGATGTAAAAGAACCAGTAAAATACACAACATATATGTCCAAGGCCAATTTACAATTCAGTTAAAAGATTTAAGTATATATTGTAGTTTAATACAATTTACAATTCAATTAGTAGTTCAGTTCAATTTATATTGTAATTTAGTACATTTTACAATTCAGTTAGTAGTTCAATTCAGTTTATATTATAGTTTAGTACAATTTAGTACAGTATAGTTCAGTTTGATAAAACAAAAACTAGTTCAGTTCTATTTTACAGGTCAGTTTAAACAAATTAGTTTTTAATTTAGTACAGTTTTAACAGTACAATTTCATTTGCCCACCCCTAACTGCAGTTAACTGAATCGAAAATTTATTAAGTTCAGTTTTTAGAAACTGAACCATATAACAATATATTTAAGTTATAGTAAAAATGGTTCAGTTGTTTTTAATATAATATAGTACAATTAACTGTAGTACAGCCCAGTTCAGTATTTTTTGTCCAGTCCTACTCAAGATAACATCATGAGTCACAATCAAAATTGTTATCTTCTCAATTAAGCACATCTAATATAACCATATAAAGACATCAATAACATATTCAAATTCCTATTACATATATGAATGACAAATTAGCTTCTCTTATATTAAAAGAATATTATCATAGTTCTAAGAACATCTCACCAATTACTTGGAGCACAAGGAGAAGAAGCAATAAAACACATGCAACGAAGAATCGCTCCACTTGATTTCAAATTAGGAATAAAAGAGAAAAATTAGTCAAAACTTACATAAACTTTGTTGTTGTGATCATTTAGGTACATTCTGATCGTCAAAGAGATACTCACGAGTTAGAAAAATTACAGAAAGTAAAGAACTAAATAGAAAAGATTTTGGAGAGAAGGCTAGTGTTCTAGATAATGAACAAGTTTTAAAGAAATTCTCTTTATTTTATTGAATAATATTTAACTTTAAAATACTTAGTCTTATTATATTAAAACATTTATCAACTCTAATATTTTATTTTTTAGATTTTTACATATACCAAATAAAAGTTTATGAGAACCAAAATATTTATTAAATTTGTAAACATTACAAAATTAAAGTTAATAAAATTTAAAAATATTTTTAAATATTTACAGAAAATTATATATCTAAATTTAAAAACATTTTAATTATTTTTTACTCCCATTTTTAAAATTCTATTAAATGCTTTTCTATATATACTAATAAATATTATGATACATCGAATGAAATTAAAAAAAATTAAATTAATAAAAATAAAAATTTAACATAAATATTTGTAATATATTTAAATAATAATAAACATGACTAATGACAATGATATTAAATTATTATAGTAATTAAATTTTTTTGTACACTTATAATTCATAGAATTACTAAAAAAATAAAAAAACTTATATATATATATATATATATATATATATATATATATATATATATATATATATATATATATATATATATATATATTATGCTCTAAGTAATCATACATGTTACTCAATTTTTTTTTAAATATATAACCTTTTTTAATTTATGATAAAAATGATTACTTATTATATTTTGCGCATAATTATTTGTCAATTATTTGTGTAAATATTGTAACTCTGTCAAGAAAGTTTTAACAAAAAATAATACGGGAAAGTAAATGATCGAGAGATGGTAACATGTTATATCAAAACTAACAGAAACAATAATATACAAAAACTATAAATGAAAATAAAATTAAATACTTAATGCAATAGAAACATCAATATCCTTTAAAACAGTACTAAACAAAGTGAGCTAAAAAAAATTAAAATCTTAATTAATAAAATAAAATATTCAAAAATAACCATTGATATGATTGGATTCTTAAATATTTATCTTTTGTTTCAAATATTATCATGAATAATTAATTGCTATAAATATACACGCGAACTAACAAATATTTTTTATCTACTCATTCATTGCATACATGGTAGGTTTATTAATTTATAACTGTTTTCAATGTTCTGTTAACGATGATTTATACTAATTGACATAAATGTCATTTATTAAACTTTCACTAGTATAAAAGTCATATTTTATAACGTACAAAAACAAGCTATGACGTACATAGTTTTGTACGTTATAATAGGTTTACATATTTTATGATATAGTAAAAATTTACGTGAACATATTATTTTTTCTAATATTCATATAAAAAAATGGACTGATTTTAGAAACTTTGTCCTAATATTACGTCATAAAATGTGCAGAGCTATTATAACGTACAAAATTATGTACGTCATAGTTCATTTTTGTACGTCATAAAATATGATTTTTGTACTAGTGTTTATTATATTTCGAAATTTATTTTATTAAATGAATTCTTATCAAAGATTTAACTTAAATGTTTGCATTGACTATAATTCCCTTTATGGAGATCTCTTAATAGGGTATTTGGAATTAGAAAGCATTCAATGTTCAGAAGCTTCTTTCCACTTCAAAATATGAATATTCATTATTTAAAAGAAATAATAGAACATCAATATTTAATAAGCTAAAAATTATGAAGAATGATGACAATGATAAAATTATTCTTCAAATACTTCCTTCTTTTACAAATAATGCTAACACTTTATCAATCAAACTTCGAAAGAAACATTGATCATTTTGTTTCAGAACAAACATTTAACGAACATTTTGTAATCTTAATATTTGTCAATCAATCTTTGTATCTCGTATCCACTGCTCAATTTTGACCTTGAGAGTATTTTTATTTAACTTGAATTTTAGGAGAATATTAGTATGCAATTTTTTTTTCTTATATAGTTCTTTTTAGTGGTGTTAAAAAAAAGTTCATTGTTACACTTTTGCTAAAAAATTATATATTTGTGTTTGATTAGTAAATAGAAAAAAATATATTTGAACAAAAGTTTCAAGCTTAGATTTGACATTTTTTAATGTATGTTGGCATTTATTTTCCAATTAATGATTAAATATATTAACTTTTGCAGAGTAAATATGATTTAAAAAGTATATATATATATATATATATATATATATATATATATATATATCTCCAGCATATATGCGTGTTAGATCCTGTCTGAACAGTAGACAAAAATAAAACCACAAATTAATCTTGCAAATTAAAAACAAAAACAGAAGAAACAAAAAATCTCAAAGCTAAACTCACTTGAAAAGGTCTTGGTGACAAAGCTGGAAGAAATGAGTCTATGAGGGTTTGTTACCACCCTTTGTAAAACCAGAAAACTGAGAGGAAACCATTTCTCACGGCTCATAAATTAGGGATCCAAATATGATGTTGTTGATGACCAAACCAAAAATGACTATAAATTAACCACCCCGAAGTTTCCCAAAACCCCCACCGCTGATGGACTCCTGTCAATGGCCTAAATCAAGAGAAAGTTGATGTAGGCAAATGTAGTTCCCAAAAACTTAGGCAGCAAGAAGAGCAAAACCCAACAGAGGAGGTCGTTGTTCTTGTTTCCAGGAAGTTGGCTGTTGAAAGCAGAAATCCATTCACCTTCACACCTGAACACAAAAAATTACACACCACTGTTTATTGCAGAACCTGAGAAACGAGCCTGAGAACCTTGATAACGAGCCTGACCTTGAAATGAAGATTTACCCCAACTATAATCATTGGCAGGAGAGGGTTTACCTCTGCCATTGAAGGTAGAAAAAGAAGGTTTAGATTGAGAAACTTGTGCCGCCATGACTGGAGGCTGAGAAAAAGTTCCTGATTATAATTGTCGCTCGTGTTGAATTATCATTGAAAACATTTTGGGTAAAGAAGGCAAGGGATCCATGAGAAGGATCTGAGAGCGGACAACAGAGTAATTATCATTCAAGCCTCTAAGAAAGCAAAGAACACAATCATTTTCACGATATTCCTTCATTGTCTTAGAAACAATACAACAAGAAGCAAAAGATTGACATTCAAGAATTGGGCGAAAATTGCAAAGTTCATCCCAGAGAATCTTCATTTTAGTGTAATATGCAGTAACACTGAGATCAAATTGATGCATTGAACCAAGATCTTGATGCAATTGTGAAATTCGAACAGAATCACCTTGGGAAAACCGATCTTTGAGATCCTTCCATGCCGCAGCGACAGAATCAACCCAGATAATACTTGTAGCAATCTCATGAGAAATAGAATGATTGATCCAAGATAAAACCAGATTATTGCAACGCTCCCATGCGTGAACCATGAGATCTTTATTAGTTGGACAAGGAATGGAACCATCAACAAAGCCAATCTTATTTTTCATTTGTAGTGTCACAGACATCGAGCGAGCCCATCCATGATAATTGTGACCTTCAAGAATCGGAGAAACAAGCAACAATGAAGGATTCTCGTTAGGGTGAATGTAATAGTAGTGTGTTGTATCTTGCAATGATACGAGAGTAACAGAGGGAGTAGCCATAGAAGGAGAAAAAAAATAAGAAAGCCAATAACGAAAGGTAGAGGATGAAGATCTGAGCAAGAACAAAATTGGTTGTGGAAGAACGTGATAAAAATTAATTTTCTTCTGATACCATGTAACAAAAGAAGAAAGAATGAAATATTGTATTTCTTATTGAATGACAAGGAAAGAGTACAATTAATATATATAATTGTTCAGAGCAATATAAAAAAGGAATATAAGTATAAAAATATATGAACATAAATGCACAGATATGAACAGAGAATAAAATAATTCCAATAATAAGTGAGAGTGGATTTGAAAGTATTTTTTTTTAATCTGTCACATAAATTAAATCCTACACTAATTCTCATAAACTTTACTTCAAAATCCACTCTGGTTTACCTCCAAATTCACTAAAATAAACAACAATAAAAATTACTTTCAAATCCTCTCAAATCCACTCAATTACTCTCTTTCAAATCCACTAAAGTGAACAAGAGCTAAGAGAATGCAAGAGAGGGAGATTTCCAACCTTGAAAGGGATTGCTCCTGACAGTAATGTAAACCCAAAATTTAGATACTTCAACTGTGAGAGTTTTCCTAGCTGATAAGGAATTTCTCCTTCAAGATAATAATTTTCATTTAGTTCTAAATATTGTAAACTTGGAAGTTGAGAAGTGAGTCTCTCTCCCTCTCTATGCACTTCACATGTGATGACGACATGAATGCATGAATGGGATATTAAACATGACAATAGAAATGTTATTCACTTATAATGTAAATTTGGTTATTTCTAACTAGGCTTAATTACTAATTTAATATTTAGATCACTTTTAGACTTTGTTCACTTGAGTGGATTTGACGAAGAGTAATTGAGTGGATTTGAAGGAAATTTTTTGTTGTTGTTTATTTGAATGAATTTGGAAGTAAACGAAAGTGGATTTGGAAGTAAACGAAAGTAGATTTGGAAGTAAAGTTTGTGAGAATTAGTGTAGGATTTAATTTATGCGACAGATTAAAAAAGTTTACTTCCAAATGCAGTTTCACTTACTTCCAAATCTATTCAAATAAACAACAACAAAAATTATCTTCAAATCCTCTCAATTACTCTCCTCTAAATCCATTTAAGTGAAAAAAGTTTTAAGATTTTCTCGCACCTTTCTTAAAAAATATACTATGATAATTCGAAAAAGATTATGGCATGTTAAGAATAAAGAAATTTTTTTTTTCTTCTTGCGCAGTAAGCGTGTTTTGTGTAAATATCGAGTACGATACGCAATTTCCTTTACATTAATTATAATATTAATATCAATTTTGTAATTAAAATAAATAAAAGGTCGTTAGCATCATCTCACCTGATCTGACAAACCTAAAACAATCAAAATTAACCACATTTCCAGAAAAAATTCTAAAAATCAACAAAACAAAGAAACATAATTAAAAGTTATATTATAATTTAAGTTTAATTAATAATTTAATTTCTATATTTGAATTTTTTATTTTTTTTAATTTTTATAATTTTTATCAAATTTTAGTTCTATTTTTTTAAAAGATTTAATGTGATTTTTTTTCCAAAATTGATGTTACCACCATTTAAAAAATATTTTATATTGAAACCAAGATCATTTCTATTTTGGAATTATTTTGATTTTAACATACGACACCTTCTAAATTACATGACAAATATAAATTTTGATATATGATATTTATAAACCATGTTAACAATAAAATTTATTATATTAATATTTTTCTAAAAATAAAAACTCAATTAAATAAAAAATATAAGTATCAAAACTTAAATACCACATTACTAATTATATAATAGAATTTATATTACTATTTTTAATTTTTTGTTTGATAAGTTCTTAATATCTTTATAGTTATTATTTAAATTAAAATATTAATTTAGTCTTTAATTTTGTTTGGTTTTATTAATCCAATCTTAATATTTTTTTATACAAATTTTCGTCCATTTTATTCAATTAAGTTTTTTAATATCATTTAAAAAATTATCGAATAATGTATAATGTATGGCATTTGTCGGTTTATACTTTTTATTTTTTTAATTTGTTTTAATTATTCTTTAGTTTTTCTAATTTTTTATTAATTTAAAAAATGCTCACGTGTCAAGCTAACATTGTATCACGTAGTAACAGTGTCACGTGTCAGGGTAAGTGACATATCAATGTTACGGTTAGTGTCAATGCCACGTTTTAGTTCATTATATTTATAATTTTTACTCAATTTAATCTCAATATTTTAAAACAAAACAATTTTATCCCTTTCCAAATTAGACCAATTCAAAAGACATATTCTTGAAATAATTTTGACTTCAACACAATTTTAGTAAGGATAAATACAATGATTTTAGGAAAAAAAACTCATAAATTTGTAAGCTTACTAGATAAGTTCTATTATGATTATAGAAATAAGAAACAAATCTTATATACATTGTTTGTATATTAGATAAATTGATTATATCTTTTTTCGATGGAGGATTTGCTTATTAAAGTTGATAATTTTTTTCTAGTGAATTTTGTTATCATGGAGATGGAGGAAGATGTGGATGTGCTCCTCATTCTTGGAAGGTCTTTTATGAAGACGGCAAGAGTACTTATTGATGTAGATGATGGCAAACACAAGGTGAGAGTGCAAGATGAAGAGGTAAATTTCAATGTTTTGAAGTCATGTCTCACCCCAATGATGAGGAAGCTTGTTTTCAAGTCGATGTGCTTAATGAAGCTTGCATGAAGGTGGAAAGGGAGATACATGTTTCATCCCCCCTTGTGGAGACCCTCATTAATGCACGTGAGTCTCTCAATGAAGAAGAGGAGAGAATGCTTGAAGAGTGTTTCATCCCCCCTTGTGCTGAAGGAGATTCCACCTCATGAGGTAAAGATTTAAGATCTGAAGACTGATGTCATTGTTGAAGAGAAGAAGTTGGATTTGAAGATGTTACTCTCTCTCACTTAAAGTATGTTTTTCTAGAAGAGGGTAGCAACAAACCAGTAATTATCAGCAGCTCCTTATCATCTGCTAAAGAGAAGAAGTTGATTGAGGTCTTGAAGAGTAACAAAGGAGCTGTAGGATGGTCTATTTTTTATCTGAAGGGGATAAGCCCTATTTATTGCATGCACCGAATTTTCATGGAGGAGGATTTAAAACTGGTGGCCCAACCTCAAAGAAGGCTTAGTCCCGTCATGAAAGAGGAGGTGAGAAAAAAAGGTTCAGAAGCTTCTTGAGGTAGGAATCATTTACCCTATTTTTTATAGCACTTAGGTGAGTCCGGTGCAAGTAGTGCCCAAGAAGGGTGACATGACAGTGGTGTGTAATGAGAAGAATGACCTCAAACCAATAAGAATTGTTACCGTTTGGAGAATTTGTATTGACTACCGAAAGCTAAATAAGGCCACTATGAAGGATCACTTTCCTCTTCCCTTTATGGATCAGATGCTAAAGAGATTGGCAGGGCAAGCCTTCTATTGCTTCTTGGACAGGCATTCTCCTCCAATCCGCTACCTCTTCTGATTTGTGGAGCTACTCTCACTTGAAGAGTGGAGTCGCCAACTCAAGTATTTTCTGGGCTTAGAAATTGCAAGATCTAAACAGGGCATTAATTTGTCACAAAGGAAGTATGCTTTAGAGTTACTAGAAGATGCAGGATTGTTGGGATGTCAACCTGTTTCTACTCCCATACAGTCAGGCACAAAATTCTCCAAGACAGAAGGANAACCCTATTCAGATGTGCAAGCCTATAGAAGACTTCTTGGCAGGTTATTATATCTAACCAACACAAGACCAGATTTATGTTTTGCTGTTAGTACTCTCAGTTAATTTCTTTCCAATCCTTTGGAAGATCACTATGCAACAACAATAAGGATCCTGAGATATATCAAGAAAAATCCAGGACAAGGATTATTTTTTCCCTCCAACACAGAACATTCTCTCAAGGCTTTTAGTGACTCTGATTGGGTTGCCTGCCTTGATACTAGAAGGTCTGTGACTGGTTTTAATGTGTTCTATGGTGCATCCTTAATCAGCTGGAAATCCAAAAAGCAAGATACTATATCTAGATCACCAACTGAAGCAGAATATAGAGCCTTAGCTTCCACAACATGTGAAATTCAATGGCTTTTGTATTTGCTCCATGATTTGAAACAACCTCTGCCACAACCAGTTCCTCTGTTTTGTGACAATCAATCTGCTATACGAATTGCACAAAATCCAGTCATGCATGAGAGGACAAAGCACATTGAAATTGATTGTCATCTCATAAGGGATAAAGTTCAAGCTGGTGTAATTAAGCTCCTGCCTATTTCTACTTCATCACAACTTGCAGACATTCATACTAAAGCTTTGCATCCAGCACAATTTCAATCTTTGTTGTCCAAGTTGAGCATTAAGGATATATATGCTGCAGCTTGAGGGGGGATATTAGAATTATTTTATTCTCTGTTCATATCTGTGCATTTATGTTCATATATTTTTATACTTATATTCCTTTTTATACTTATATTCCTTTTTATATTGCTCTAAACAATTATATATATCAATTGTACTATCTCCTGATTCAATAAGAAATACAATATTTCATCCATTCTTCTTTTATAACAAAGCAATCCAGTTCATCCAAGCGTCAAACAGCCATGAAGCCATATCATCAAGGTTAGTCCTTTCGGTCCCCAAAATTTACACCGAAACAAATATGAATATAGCTTTTGTGGCTGCAACAGAATATAAAATTGAATAAATATTTTTTCCTTTTTTACGCAATAAGAAAATTGTTACAACCAATTTTTTCTTAATGTTGCACATCTTGTTTCGCAAACCATGATAATGGTTGTAAATGTTGGGCTTTTCTCCTCCGTAGGTCAAGAGATATTTTTTTTTTTTCCACTCATATATACCCCTTCTACAACCATAAATAGGTGTTTTTTTCTCACATCCAAAAAACAACACCCATATCTCTTCTTTTCCTCTCACTTATTATTTTCTCCTCTCTTTATATTTGATTATGGGTTTATATTTAATGTTTAAAAAAGTTATTCTTATTACTTCTGAATTCCTCAATGTGTAAACACGTTCTTATTGTAGTATGTGAGATTTGCACATACATTATTATAAATAAATCCTTAAAAGCAATAATCATGCACAGAAAATCCAAGTTCTGTTCTTATCAAATTCTCTAATAATATATGCAACTTTTTTTTTGTTTAATTTATATCTTTTTAAAATTTATATTAATAAAGCAATATTTGTTATAAACATTTGTGAAAGATTCGACTTAAGTCACTTTTAAGTTATTTAAATATTTTTACTTTATTTGATACTATAAGTTGAAAGCTATATAATTATAATTTTTAGTTGTTTTAAATTAAAAAAAATACGCCGTGTCTTTTTTATATTAATTTTTTTATAATATCACTTTTTTGTGTTAATTTTATTTTTTATAAACAAAATATTTCATAAATATTTAGATAGATATGATTATTAGAGGATATTTAACTTTCTCTGTTTAAATTTACACTCGCAATATTGTGTCCTTATCATTTACATTTTGAGTTCAATTTGAATAGATTATCGTCTCTATAAATCTAGCTAGTTATACAAACATATTTTTATTCACAGAAATATAATTAAATTAACTTTAATATGCTAAACACTGTTTAAGTGATTAAATAAAATAAATTTAAATAAAAAAAATAATTTCAAAGTTCATTAGACAATAATTAATAAAATATGAAATAGGTTCAAAACAATACTAAAAAAATATTAACAAATAAAAAAATAAAGAAGAGTAAAAAAAAAGTAGTTGGTGTGACTTTAACTATACTTTTTAGTGTCATAATTAAAAAAGAATAACATATCATGATATGTTAACATGTCTTAACATTTATTTGATATAGTTACACGTCTGCTTTTATTAAAATAATATAATGTATGGTAAATCATAAATAATTGTAAGTTGATAGGTTCAACTTTTATTTAATGAAGTGGGTGATGTTAGGACTTACTAATTTATTCTCATTTATAATCTATCATCTATCGTTTTAATAAAAGTTTATATATCAGTATATCAAAAGAATGTTACACGTTTTATATGTCATTATGTCAAATGAATGTTAAGACACGTCAACCTGTCAACGTATCATTATCTTACAAATTAAAATCAACCTTATATAAAATGTAAAGGTGAGAAGGAAAATGTAAAAATTGGATGACAATTAGAGTGAAAGAAAGAGTATAATTATTGAACTTTTAATGGATAATATGAAATTAAAAAAACTCATTATATTAAGTTGTAGTATTGAGTTTCTTTTAGGTTGAAACCGGGTAAAAGTAAACTTTTAGTAGTAAAATTCGTTTAGTCTAAAGATAAGACAAACATAATTTAAGTTTTAAAGTTTAGAGTGTAGATAGTGATAAATATAAATGTTATTTCATATATGACATACATACCAAATCTTATTTCATTTTTGAGAATTTTGCATTCATCATCATTTCACGAATCTTCTACTGCCCAAGAAGAAACCACGAACTTCTGAATTGTATTAATAAGATGAGTGAAAAATGTGAAATTCTAATAATTGCCATGCCAACTTTTTTTCTCCTTCCTTACACACGGATTCTCTTCTACAAGAAACAATGACTTGTATTAATTTTTCAAAATTAACATTCATATTAAACACATTACTTTCCTCAACACACTTTTTCTATATTTAAACTCATACTAAAACTGAATTTCTTGATACATAATAAATAGAATTATTTACTACATTCAAACTCATACTAAAACTAAAACTCTTAATACATTAAATAACATCATTTGTTAAGATGATGATCAAGATGAAATAATATATCCAATAAATATAAATAAGATGAATTCTAATTTATAACTTAAAGATAAAACTTATTTATATGTGAGATTTCCAATTATTAGGTTTTTTTTTAAAGTGACCTCAGATGGTGGAATTATCCACATCTTTAGTAGAAGTTCCGTGTGAAGACTGAGAGTGTATCATAAATATTTAGTATGGTTATTTACGTTTCGGTCCACTCCATGGAGTACAAAAACACCATCCATGAGAGTATGAGCACATAACAGATTGAAGAAGTGAGAGAAAGAAATGAAGAAGGTGTTTGTCTTTGCAACTGTGGTGGTGGCAGTGGTGACGATAGAGGTGGCTACGACGACAGAAGGTGTGACTTGTAGCCCTGTGGAGCTGAGTTTTTGTTTGGGAGCAATAACTTCGTCATCTTCACTTAAAGTCCAATTGTCTTAGTTTAGAATTTTTTTTTTTATTTTTATTAGACATGTATAAAATATAGGTTTAATAGATTCGAAGGTCTCTATATTTGGGGATTTGTTTCAATTGGGTCCTCCAATTTTGGAAGTGATCAATTAGGTCCCTAATTTTGTCAATTTGAATCAATAAAAGCTTTTCCGTTAAATGCAGTTAACGCCGTGAAGTTTTTGAACATATGGCACGCTGACGCTTCCAGGTAGTACCGTTTTAAGTGCATAGATGAATTATAAAAGGGTGAAATCCCTTTTAATTTAGGAATTTCACCTTCAAATACACCCTTTAATTTAGGGATTTCACCCTTTTATAATCCTCCTATGCACTTGAAATAGTGCCATCTGAAAGTGTCAGCGTGCCACATGTTCAAAAACTTCACGGCGTTAACTGCATTTAACGGAAAGGCTTTTATTTATTTAAATTGACAAAATTAGAGACCTAATTGATCACTTCCAAAATTGGAGGACCCAATTGAAACAAATCCCCAAATATAGGGACCTTCAAACCTATTAAACCTAAAATATATTAGACAGAACTTTTAGTTCTATATATAGACATGTCAACACATTTTGTAATCACTTTTGAGATATTGAATTAAATTTTTTTCAAATTTTAATTCCTTGAAAGGCCGACTGAAGAATCCAAAGAATTCCCTCGATTACCTCCCATTTACTTTCCCATTCCTTTCATTTTTTTCAAATCAGCATTCTCACTCCTCCACTTAACACCGTATGCCACTCCACTGCTGACTCGTGGCTCATTCCTGCCACACCACCACATCTTTCTCTCACCGCCACATCTTCAACCTTGCGTCAACCTTTTGCATGCGATAGAGTCATCAACCACATCATTTTCATTCTTAATTTCACTTTCCAGTCGCGCATCATCATCAATCACATTTGAGTGTTCCTCCCTGCACCTCACCCATCGCATCTGCATCTCCCTCTTCTTTCATATTTCTAATTGTGTCCTTATCATATAATTTTTTTATTGCTTTTTTATTCAACCCATTCACCAATTAAACATAAGGCATCAATCCCTTTGTCCTCTACCTCTCTTTGCCACTGCATTTCATATTCTCCTACACCCCCTTTCTTTCTCCTGTTTTCTCGCCGGAGTGTTTCTCCCCCGCCTCCCCTCCTCCCTCATTTTATTTGTTGCATTTTCACTCTTCATTCTCAAAGACCTGTTTTTAGTGGTTGTGTCGCAGTGGGGGTGAGCTCTTGTAGTGGTGGTTGTGCGGTTGAAGACCTTGCCACACTTGGAAGTGAGGTTGAGATGCGGTTCACGGTAGTCGCACTTGGAAGTGCGGTTTACGCTCGCCGCACTTGGAAGTGCGGTTTACGTTCACCGCACTTGGATCTGCGGTTGATGTTCATCGCAGTTGGAATTGCAATTTAGGGTTTTTCTCACCCTTGGGTGTGGCTGCTGTGACCTCCTCCGCTTACATCCACATCCGTAGCGGCTCCGACTACTAGAAGGTTCTGCAGGTGCCCCTTCTAGTCGGCGACAACAACAAGAACTGGGACGAGGTGAAGAGTTGTCTGGTCGTTAAACCTGATCTGTTTTGAAAGTGATTTGACAGGTTTTGAAAGTGATCTGTTAAAGGTGAGATTTTTTGGAACGGGTTATGAGGGCAGGGTGCTGGAGACAAGCGGTGGGGTTGGAGGAGGAGAATAGGGCGTTGATGGAGATGCATATTCAGCCCTTGTCGTTGCTGTTGGGGGGAGTCCTTTGATTTTGAGGGTTACGAGGGGTGTTTGTTTCTGGGATCTGTTGAGGCGAGGTTGCAGCGGGTGGCGAAAGAGATCGAGCACTTGAAGTTGCGGTTCGTCTTCTCCGCACTTGAAGCTGCACTTGGAGCCGCGGTTCATCTTCTTCGCACTTGGAGTTGCAGTTCGTCTTCTTCGCACTTGAAGCTGTGGTTCGTCTTCGTCTTCTCTGCACTCAGAGCTGCGGAAGTGCGGAAGTGCGGTCTGACTTCTCCTCCGCACGTGGAGCTGTGGATAGTTGAAACTGGGGTTTAGGTTTTCTATTTTTGTTTTCTTTGTTATATTTAATTAGATTTTTATTTAATTTGTTTTAAGTTTAGAATTTGTATGTATAGATATTATATATTATTTAGTATTTTTTATATTTATTTTTAATATTAAATTTGTTTAAAAAATATATGTATGAAATATTATTTTAGCATATTAAATTTAATTTTTTTAATAAGATGAGGTGCATACAAGAATTAAAATACAGAGTAAAGGTTGTTGATGGTTTAAAACTCATTATTTTATTAATGGTTAAATATGTTTACACTGTTTGACACATTTTTGCTTTAATGTTAACCGAGAAACGCGTTTGAAACAGAAAATAAAGTTAAAAAAATTTAGTAAAAAAGACTAAAACCAAAATTTTCTAAAGTTGAATAACTAAATTGTACCTTACTTTAAAAGAGAAATTAAAATCAAAATTGCCCCAAAATATAGAGAATAAAAACATATTTAACTCTTTTATTAAATAAAAAAAGGATAAAACTGTTAATTTGAAAATGTAGGATAAGATTGGTGAGGTGCAGGAGTAAGTCTCATCACATTTTACTCTGCTAGGGTTTTCCTCCTCAAGCGTCTCTACATTACCGTAAGCCATTCTTCTTTCTAGAATCACCTTCTTCCATTTCTTTGCTTCTTCCACATCACAGAAGCTCAAACCTAGGTTTCTTCTTCCTTTTTCATTTTTCTTCAAATTTCACCGATTGTTTTCCGTTTTTGACCGATTAAACACCTTTTCGATCTTCCATTTGCAGCGTTTAAAACACCATTTTCACCGATTAATCGATCCACTTAGTGATTCTTCTCGTTTCTAGGGTTTCTTTGGTCTAGGTTACAGATCTCTGAGTTTCTTTCTGGGATCTGGTTTGTTCTTTTCTGACTCTGCGTCGATCTAGAGTGTCTTCCGGTTTCTCTCTCAATCTAGAGATTCTTCAACAATTTCCGCCACGTCCTTCTTCGTCTCTCATCGGAGAACCTTCGAAGAGTCCAGATTCGTCTTTGCACAGTCTCAGACGGCCTCTCATTGGAGCGTCTTCTATCATATGGTATTCAGAGCTTTGGTTGCGTCCACGCGTCAAAGGTAAGTATCACTTTCCTTGTTTCTTTTCGTTTTGCTTTGAGTTTTGTTTCTTCCGAATCTGTTTTGTCTTGATTCATGAGTTGTCTGAGTTTCATTTGATTCTGAGTCGTGTTTATTTTGTTCTTCGATTTTTTCCGCGTTGAGTTGTTTTAATTTTGTCTTGCTTTGATTCAGTTTCTTGTTGTTGTTCTGCGTTTAGGTTTCAATATTGTGTTAAGTGTTATGTGCTTGCTCTGTACTTTGAGTCCATGTTTTGAGTCTTATTATCATTTTTAATTCGGTGAATCCTTTGTTTTGAGTCTCTTAAGTTTTGAAATCTATTTCTGTCGTGTTCTAGTCATGTGCACCTCAATTTTGGTGTAGTTTTCAAACCATAAGAAGCTATGAAGTGATTAATTGAGCTTGATGACAGTCTACCTAAAACACTCACAGTTTCATTGCTTGCTTTCTTGTCAGCGTGTTTTCTGATTGAGTGTTTATGATTACACTGTGTCTGCATCTTTTCTTGTGTGTTACTGCTTGTATAAGTCTAAGCACATCATATCAGCAATGAATTGCCTAGCAAAGCTTGGGTGCTTATGACAAACAGCAGCAAAATTCTGTTTAATGCAGTTTCACCGAGACTGATTTTTCTTTGAACTGGTGTGTGAGTCAATTTCAGCTTAGTATTAGATCATTACTAAGTGTCTAAGTATTCTAAATTCCTAGAGTCTTTGCTTTTTGGTGTTTTAATTCAGTCCTGCAGAATTATTTTTTGGAATTTGGAATCTGTTATTACACTTATGGTGTCTAAAAGTTGTTCTATTAAGTCTGAATTGGTTGGTTAAAAAAAAAGGGCAAAGTTTCTGAAATTCCAAAGCAGCAGTGAAACTGAGAAAAAGCCATTCAAATCAGTAACTTGGACTTAATAGAGCATTAATACATGTATGTGGATATGCTTGTGCTGAATTCATTGACTATAAGGTGTATTATGCAGAAAAATGCAAAATGAATACTGCACCAAATCTGCCAAATCAATGTTTTTCTGCAAATAGCGTTTTATTTTCCCAATTCTGCAGTTCCTTGTTTGACCATTTTTTTTTGCTTTGTTCATCTGTTCTAGAACTATTCATAGGTTCTGTTCTGTTTGAGTGCCTTCCTTCTTGATAACTTTGTTTCTCGTTTGTCCTTATTGGCTATCTTAAGTTTTGTCCATCACATGTGAACTCTGTTTAGCTGTTCTTAATTGAAGCATTTGTTTGCTTTATTCATCTGGTCTATAGATTGTCTTGAATCTGTTTGCTCTGCTGTTTTGTCCATTTTCCTTGCTTTGAGCTGTCCTGTTTTGTTCTCTGTACTCACATTGCTTAGCCTTAGCCTACCCATTTCTTGATTGAGAAGCTGTTATACTCTGGTTTTTTGAAATTGAAAAAGAAGGTAATTGTGAATGGTAGCATTCTAGGTGGTGGTGATCCACAGGATTCTTTGGCCTAGACTGAAATTTCTTTTTAAACCTGCCCTTTGAGCATGCTAGAGAGAGACCTGAGTTGTGAGTTTTGTGTGGCTGCATCTAAAAGCCAAATTTATTGTTGAGAGTGTGTAGTAGTTTCAAGAGCTGAACTAAGTCCATTTTTGAATCTGAAATGTGCTAACTCTTTAGTTGTGCAGTTCTTTTATTCTAATTGACATTTACACGGACTAAAGCTGTTCAAAATCAAGTTGCAATGTGAAAGTCTAACACCAAGAGTAGATACAGTGGTACAAAAAGGTTTTTTTTGTTATTAGCATAACCTACACCAAGCTGAATAAGGGAGTTTCTTCATCCTTTTTGTGTAGTTTCGTGTTAGATGTGTGCTTGATTAGAAATAGTTAACCATATTTGTTTGAATATTATGCTTGGATATCATATGGTTTAACTTTTCCTGAAAATTGAACGTAGTCCACCATGTTGCAGCAAGCTATGATTGTTTGAACTGGAATGCAAACTTTTTTCTGCACTCATTCTTATCTTTCAATTGATTATTGAAATCTGTCTTGAGTTCCGAGTAGCATCATCACTCTTTGTTGAGAGCAGTTTTTTTAATTGCATTGAGAAAATAATTTCCTGGTATTAATCACAAGCAGATTTCAGTCTTGTTCAAAGTGATTGATTGCACACCTTTGCGTGCCCCCTAGCTAACTAATTATGAACTGAGAGTTAATTTGTACATGAGCTGATTTATAAAAAGTGATTTGAATATACTATATTGTTACAATCAATTTTTTTTAACGTTGCACATCTTTTTAACGTTCACATCCAAAAAGATACCACACATATCTCTTCTTTTATTCTCATTTTTATTTTCTCTCTTTTTATCTTTTTTTTCCTTAATTTATATTTACTCTTTAATTTCTATATATTTCTTTTAAATCATTTAAATGTTTAAATCGACACTGNNAATAATCCTNTTAAAGGAAATTGTGTCCTTATAATTTGCATTTGAAATGACTTCAATTTTAATAGATTGTATCCATTGCTAGTTATACAAACTTATTCATATTCATAAAAATATAATTAAAAATAATTTTAATATGCTTCAAATATAACTTAAGTGNTTTTAAAATAAAATAATTAGACATTAAATTACATAAAATACAAAATAGTTTCAAAGCAATACATAAAAAAGTAAATTAAAAAAATAAACACGTCTTCTGCTAATAACGTGGACCTCATTAACTCAAGCTCATCTTTCTAAAACTTAATGTAGACGTACAATTTCTACTTTCTAAAACTTAATGTAGACGTACAATTTCTACATGAGATGTATAGTTAGGCATGGCTTTGTGCATGATATGAAATATAGTTAGGCATGGCTTTGTGCATGATATGAAATATAGTTAGGCATGACTTTGTGCATGATATGAAATAAACGTTATAAATAGACATAAGGATTTTCTTCATTCTATCCATTTAACTCATTCTATCCATTCTCCTCATTTACCATACAATATTCAGTCATAATGAAAAAAATATTTTTTTGTTTTCATCGTGTTTTTTCTGTTTCAGGATTCTAGTGGAACATTTGACTACTGGACCCTGGCAGAAACTTTGCCACGTGGATTTTGTTTCATCAATTCCTGCTTGTCAACAAGAAGAAATTTTTTCACAATACATGGTTTATGGCCGTCAAATTTTAACGGCATACATTCACGTGATTGTGATCCATTTAACCCTTTATCTATTTGTCAGGTAAATTTTTCATTTAAATTTATGGATATAATATAATTTTAATATAGTATTTAAAAGATTACTAATTNTTATTTATTTTGTTATTAGATTTTATCAATAAAAACTCTCCTGCAAAATTATTGGCCAAATTATCGAAGTGATTCTGATTTATGGAGTCGTCAATGGAAAATGCATGGGTCATGTTCTAACCTTATTTCTACGAGAATTTTATAACTTACTATGACCTATGCATTTTCCATTGAAGTCTCCATAAATCAGAATTACTTTTACGATAATTTGGCCAATAATTTTGCAGGAGAGTTTTTATTGGTAAAATCTAATAACAAAATAAATAACAATTAGTAATCTTTTAAATACTATATTAAAATTATATTATATCCATAAATTTAAATGAAAAATTTACCTGAGAAATAGATAAAGGTTAAATGGATCACAATCACGTGGATGTATGCCGTTAAAATAATTTGACGGCCATAAACCATGGATTGTGAAAAAATTTCTTGTTGGCAAGCAGGAATTGATGAAACAAAATCTACGTGACGAAGTTTCTGCCAGGGTCCAGTAGTCAAATGTTCCACTAGAATCCTGAAACAGAAAAAACACAATGAAAACAAAAAATATTTTTTTCATTATGACTGAATATTGTATGGTAAATGAGGAGAATGGATAGAATGAGTTAAATGGATAGAATGAGGAAAATCCTTATGTCTATTTATAACGTTTATTTCATATCATGCACAAAGCCATGCCTAACTATATTTCATATCATGCACAAAGCCATGCCTAACTATATTTCATATCATGCACAAAGTCATGCCTAACTATACATCTCATGTAGAAATCGTGCGTCTACATTAAGTTTTAGAAAGATGAACTTGGGTTAATGGGTCCACGTTATTAGCAGAAGACGTGTTTATTTTTTTAATTTATTTTTTTATGTATTGCTTTGAAACTATTTTGTATTTTATGTAATTTAATGTCTAATTATTTTATTTTAAAAGCACTTAAGTTATATTTGAAGCATATTAAAATTATTTTTAATTATATTTTTATGAATATGAATAAGTTTGTATAACTAGCGATGGATACAATCTATTAAAATTGAAGTCATTTTAAATGCAAATTATAAGGACACAATTTCCTTTAACAGGATTATTACCAGTGTCGATTTAAANATTTAAATGATTTAAAAGAAATATATAGAAATTAAAGAGTAAATATAAATTAAGGAAAAAAAAGATAAAGAGAGAGAAAATAAAAGTGAGAATAAAAGAAGAGATATGTGTTATCTTTTTGGATGTGAGAAAAAACATCTTTTTATAGGTGTAACGTTAAAAAGATGTGCAACGTTAAAAAAAATTGATTGTAACAATATAGTATATTCAAAAGTTATAAATGTCTGGACACAAACGATCCCCCAACTACATCAACTGTCCTACAATCGGTAATTGTGGTAATAGAATAGCATTATTGTAATAATTTGTATTGTGAGTCTTCTACTACAAAAATAATGTAATAATGTAATTTTTTGCAGTTTTATAATAAACGTTCTGAGTATTGAAATATATATCATCTCCCCTGAGTAATGTTACCTCGGTCAGAAATGGGCTTTTATGAAGAATATACAAAAATGACTATTAAAAACATTACAAATTTAATTTCTTACTATTGCATTTCACTATTAAAATCACTCCATAGAGCACTACATGTGGACCAAATTAAACCTTTTACATGAATTATAGTATGACATAAGGTTTGACAAATTAAACCTTTTGTATTAAAACTGCTAGTTTAAAATCAATTTGTCAATACACCAAATATTAAACAAACTATTGCCACATCACCACCCCTGCCACGTCACCATATTCTTTAACCTTCAGAAACAGAAACCTTAATCTGGCAAAAACCCTAGCCGTCGTTCTACTTCCGCCAGGCCATAAGCCGTCGTCGTCACCACCATGCACTACCATTGCGAGTCCTTCACGCCGTCGTCGCACAGTAACCACCGCCTTCATCATCGCGCCACCATGCCTTGCTTCAGGACACCATCGAACTGAATCATCTTCATGCCAGAGAAACCAGGACCACCATCCCCACCACGCAAGGGGAAGACTTTCTCTTTAAACAAGATAAATAGGGCGTTCATCTTCACGGTGGTCCTGTGCAAACGACAGTGGTCAGCTGCTAGTTAAGGTGTTGCCCTTTGGCCTCCCTTGAAAAACGAGAAGCAGAATTGATGTGATAAGTAGTTGAAACAATCAGAATTGATGCTTAAGTAGTTGAAACAGATCAATGCAGCAATGAAGAAACTCAATTAAGCATCATTCAGAACACCAAAACTAGCAGAACTAGCAGTTTCAAATTGTCATTAAAAGAACCAAACACAGTCAGACTTAGATTAAACAATATGGACAAGAGTATCGTGATGCAATACAGAAATTGGTATTAAAATAGTGTTGATGCAAAAATGAAGAAGTGCAAAATGCAATCAGAACAATATTGATCCTGGTGATTCAGCAAACAATTTAGAACTATATTGAATGCAATAGCAACTTAAACACTCGCAGATGCTTCAATATGATCATTTAAACTCCTTTTCCTGCACAATGAACAATCCAAACAGTGAGCAACACAGTTAAAACTAAATCTCTCTCAAATTGCCAAGAAAATAGGCCAAGTCAACTCACAAATCTCTCATCACTCAGGCTTCTCTTAAAAATTTTAAAGCACACAAATGAGGGTTTGGAAGGGAGATTCTCCCTTGTCAGTTTAAGGTTGGAGAGTCTTTTAGACCACCACCACCTAAGAGGCTAACAAACACACAAACCTTCTTTCAATTTTCAAGAAATCCAAAGTGAAAGAGCTTCTCAATCAAGAAATTGATATGCTAAGCAATGGGCAGATAGAACAGAAAGGACAGAACAACTACTAAAGCACAGAAATGGACAACACAGTACAAAGGCACTCTAGACAGACTCTAGAATAGATGAATAAAGCAAAGAAAAAATCCAATTAGGAACAACAGATCAGAATACACGTGAAATGAGACAAAACCAGAGTTATCAACCAAGACAAGCAATGAACAAAGCTTTGAAGAAAGAAGGCACTCAAACAGAACCTATGATTGGCACTAGAACAGATTTAAAAACAATAAAAAGACAGCAAGAAGCTGCTGAAATGTCTAGGATAAACCCAGTCCCAGTTTCCAAACTCTGATTCTGTGTTTTTAGTTTTTTTAAAAACATGAATTGCACAGGCCTATTTGGCTTTTCAGAACTTTTAATTGAACTTCCTTTTTTTTTAATAATGACTGTTTTATGCTGAAGATAATATGACCACTCCTTTTGCTACAATCCAATTATGATGCTCAACCAGAATCAGAGATAGATACACTAATGATGCAGCAACTTGTGAATGAAAAATGCCAAAAGTTTGGTGGTTTAAAGAGTGAAAATGCTTAGGACAACTATAACTCGTGGTTTCTTTGCATCATCAATTTCAAGTAACTAAAACAACCTTGTTTGTAAAGCAAATGGATGCAGAAACACACTATCTCAGAATTTCACTTAGTCAGCCCCCAAATTACTCAATGTATGCAAGTTAACCAACCAAAATTTGACTCAGATATTGAAACAACATATGAACAAATCACGGGACTCAAAACAGTAAAGAAAAGTTGAACAAACACTATCAAATTAATGGAAGATGTCCAGCAATGATCTAATGCTAAACCAAATTAAGACAAGCAAAAGCTGGACTCAAACAAGAAATGCATATCAGTCTACTGCAGAACAAAGAATTTTCGCTGTGACTTTCACACTAACAACCAAGCTAATGCTAAGCATATCACGGCTTTTTCTGGTTGGCACTTTGTTACTAGTCATCTCAGCATTCCAACTCAGAAATTAAACACCAAACAGTTTCAGGTTTTAGCTTCAAACAGTTTATTAAACCAAAATTTCAATGACTGCATCCGAGCTTACAAAATCTCAGTAGTTTTAATTTCCTTTTCAGAATTAAAGTTGAGAATTTGATGTTTGAGAATCATATAAAAAAGAATTGAATTTCTACCCAAACCACAATTAGTTTCCCCTGTCAACTTCACAGAATGGGTTGCATCAATATCAATAAATACGTTATTTGTTGAATATTGAAGTGTTCTTAGCTTGGGGCTCATTAATATTTATAACGTACCAAGTCTTCTTAGCTTGGGTCTCATCAATGTCAATAAATACGTTATTTGTTTGAATTTTCAAGTCTTCTGATCGTAAAATATGGGTTAGAAAATTAAATACCTCAATCACATCAATACATTATTATTAGTTGTGGAAAATATAATATATAAAAAAAGAAGAGTTCCACCATGCATAAAATTTTGAGAAACGCAGGAATCTCTCTGTTTTCAATATATTTAATCATTCCACAACCTTGACATTCAGGATTTACAAATTTGGTTTTATTTTTATTACAAAATAAATTCTAAACTCATCAATTTAATTTTATAAATCTATTTATACTATAAGTTTTAAACCACTTATATCTTATATTTCTTTATTTATATTTATACCATTCTAAGTCATCGTTCACTAAGATAATCTCTTTTTCGTTCATTAAACAAAATAATTCTCTATATACTGGGTTGTCGATTCGTTAGATGTTTGTATATATTCCTTTTATAACTGCAATTCCTTTTCGAATATACTCTTATTTACAAACATTCTGGCTAAGGCAATCATAGATACAAAGTACTTAAGTTTTTAATTTCACAACATGTACTTTATGTGAATTGAAGCTGATTAGTTTATTAAGGGGATGACATACTCATTTTGTTACTGTTGGAGTTTGATTTGATGGATTGATGTTTTTTTTTTTTAGCTATTATTTATTACGTTTTATATTAAGATATATTTCTTCATATAAATGTGAGGTCAACAATTTAATAACCTATTGAGTAAATGAGGATGCCTGTAAGCCTAAAAGAACAATATCAGGGTTCATTTTGTAGAGTTTTTTTATTATTATTATTATCATTGTGAACTATTCTTTTATGATAATATAATTCCTTTTCTTTTTTCTCTCGGCTAGTGCTAAAAATCTCTTAGGTGTTACTCCCTACACTTCCACGTAATGTTCCTTGCACCTCCTTTTTCGCTTTTTGCCCTTTCTTCTTATTGTAATATTTAAAAGCGTCCCGATATTCTAACACCATTCCATTTAACACCATTTTGACACTCTGACGTGGCAGGCAACGATTGGTTGTTTTTTTTTTAAAAAAAATGTCAAAAAGAATTGAAAAAATAGGAGCAGATTTGAAAATTTGATTTCCTCTTTTGCCCTTGCCCTGTTTCATCAGAGAGAAACGTTTTTACAGTTCTCATTTCTCCATTTCACACCTGTTTCCTCTTTCCGGTTTGGTTGTGGTCGTCGCTCTTCCCCATCTCTGACCCTATCATCTTCGTTTTGTTGTTCGATTTCGTTGCCGGCGAGGCTATCGTTGTTCGACGTTCGTGGGCGTGTTTGATTTCTTCGATCTTGGTGTGGTTTTGTCCTCCCTTTGTTTCGAAATGGCAAGTAATTCGAGTAAGGTAAGCGTCGCCTTCATCCTTGGTCTATTTATCTTTCCTCCCTTTTGTTTGTATTTCGCAGTATTTAGTGTTTTAGGGTTTTCAACATTTGTGGTTGATGTGGTTGGTGCAGTTGACGGTTAGACACTCATTTTCTACTCACTATATATCAACTCTGACGAAGGAACTGACACAGGAGCAAAGGTCATTGATTTGTGGGACTCCTTTTGGTTGGTTCGTAGAGGTGAGTGAAAAAGTTAGATTGGCTAGGAATATTTTGAGTGAATTAGTTGTGAAATGGGATGACTGTAATGGTTGTTTTGTAATNGGANATAAAGAAATCCCNATGANAGAGAATGANTTTTGTTTAGGTCTGGGGTTGAGTATTGAAGGTAAGGACTTGAACTTGAAAGGAAATTTTACAAAAAGTTCATGTGTTAAATATGTAGGGAAAGACACAAAAGATTTAGACTTGGTTTACAAATGTATGATCAGGAAACGTAAGAAGAAGATTCCTTGTTCTGATTTTTGTAGTCTTTATATTTTAGTTGGGATATCTGAGTTATTAATTCCCAATCGCAGTGGAAGAGTGTTTCAAGTTTTGTATGAAATCGTTGATAATTTAAGTGGTTTGGGTAATTATTGTTGGGGTAGTATAGTGTACCGTTACTTGGTAGGTAGTTTGTCGAAAGCTTCAGATGGATTGAAGAAAGGAAAAGGCACAAGCAATGTTTACATTGATGGATGCACTTACATGCTGCAGGTAATATGATTAGTTAAAAATTCAGAATTGTAATTGTGTTTACTTGTTGATAGAATTGTATTTTTGAGTAGCGTTTGTGATGATGATTTTTTATGTAGGTTTGGTTATGTGAGAAATTGTTACCTCCGAAAGGTGAAATACATAAATCTCCTAGAATTTTGCATTGGATGAATGTACATTTGGGAGACAACATTGTGAAACAAGCTTTGGAAAGTGGTGTGGTATGATGTTTAATGATTGTGTTATTCATTTTAAGATGTATGTGTTGGTTGTGTGATATTAGGTGTTCAATTTCAGGTTGTTGATGAATTTGGTGTTGGCGCAACGAAAAATTTCAAATATGACGAACCTTCCAAGCAAAGTAAAGTTGATAAATCACCATCTGCAAAGAAATTACTGAAACGAAGCCTGAAAGATAGTGTTATGCAGACGATGGTTCGTCAGCAAAAACTAGTTGCAGGGCTTAAAATGAAGCTTGTTGAGTTGGACAAAGAAGTTGCGTTTGAAAAGTCTAGACGAAGAGGACCGGAGGAAGGTGGAACGGAGGAAGGTGGACCGAGTGTGGCACGTGAAGATCCTTCGTTCTCTTCGGGAGGCATTTCCCCGAAAGGCATTTCATCTAGACCCATGTCCACTGATGCAGCTGCATTGAAGACTTTTGTCAGGAAGGGTTCACGACCGCGGATCAAGAGCAGAGCTCTTAGAACTCCTTTTACTGGAAGTTTTAGAACAAAAGATGTGTGACCTGGAGATGTATTAACAGATTTTAAACTTATGTTTTATGTTCATAGATGTTGGTTTGTTGAATGTTTTGTTTAGTAATTTGAATTTGTACACAGATGTTGTTGAATGGTACATTAAACTTTATCTTTTTCAAATGTTGTTGAAGTTAATGGAATGAGTTGTGTGATTGATATTGGGAAATTCACTTGTTAAAAATTTGACTTGACAGATATTGTGGTTTATNTTGGACTTAATGTACGCAAGGAACAATGCATGTGGACATGGACAACATTCTTTGTTGATTACATTAAACTTGCTGAATTCAAAACGTTAAATACTTTTAATGAAATTGGGTTTAGATTGTGTGTTGGGGGTGGAGTGGAGATTTAGGGAACCCCAAATTCGTTGGAGAAAGGTGTTTTGTTGAGTGAAAGTGGTCGGATGAAATTCTGTGTGAAGTGTTGTGAAAAACTGTGCAGTAATCGTTTACCATGAGGTGGTAAACGATTACGCGCATGTTCTTGTGTTTTTGTACAGAAAGTCCTTCACAGGGCACCCTGATTTTGTACACAGGGTACCATCAGTGCAAATCTGCAGTTAAAGGCAAATTTGGTAAGGGTTTTGATGGTTTTTGGTTTGGGATG